>NC_134896.1:55245035-55277535 GCF_041734735.1 Babylonia areolata
GTGTGTGTGTGTGTGTGTGTTGTATGATAAATGAGTGTGTGTGTGTGTGTTTGTGTGTGTGTACATGTGTGTGTTTGTGTTGTATAATAAATGTGTGTGTGTGTGTGTGTGTGTGTGTGTCAGCACCACCACTGACAGTGTCATGGTACTTTGAGCCTCTCTCAGTGTGGGATCAGCTGGTGGCTCCCCTCCTGTGGTGTTGTCACAGGTTGCTGTGTGTGTGTCTGTGTGTGTGTGTGTGTGTGTGTGTGTGTTAGCACCACCACTGTCAGTGTCATGGTACTTTGAGCCGCTCTCAGTGTGGGATCAGCTGGTGGCTCCCCTCCTGTGGTGTTGTCACAGGTTGCTGTGTGTGTGAGTGTGTGTGTGTGGGTGAGGGTGAGGAGTGGGTGTGTGGGCCTGGCTGGGTGGGGGGGGGGTGGTGCGTACATGTGTGTGTGTGTGTGTTGTATGATAAATGAGTGTGTGTGTGTGTGTTTGTGTGTGTGTACATGTGTGTGTTCGTTTTGTATAATAAATGTGTGTTTATCCAAAGCACATGCACAAAACACAGTGAAAAGGCACGGCCATGTTGGTACTACGTTCGCTGACGTTAGAATATTACGGTTTTTCTGATTGGCTCTTCAATATAAGTCAACCAATAGCAAAACATGACACAAGTGTTTACGCACCACTCAACCGGTGGCTAGGCATTATGTCATTTTTCTCTACCACCGGTAAAGCGGTGGTCAGGGCTCAAAGGGTTAAGAAGTGAGGTGGTTCGCACAGGTTGGAGAAAAGAACGTATGGCAGTGACATTTCCTTGTGAAAAAAAAAGGCGCGGCCATGTTGGCACTACGTTCGCTGACGTTAGAATATTACGGTTTTTCTGATTGGCTCTTCAATATAAGTCAACCAATAGCAAAACACGACACAAGTGTTTACGCACCGCTCAACCGGTGGCTAGGCATTATGTCATTTTTCTCTACCACCGGTAAAGCGGTGGTCAGGGCTCAAAGGGTTAAGAAGTGAGGTGGTTCACACAGGTTGGAGAAAAGAACATATGGCAGTGACATTTCCTTGGCAGTCAGCATGGTTTGTGACAGCACAGTAATAATAATAATAATAATAATGGATACTTATATAGCACACTATCCAGAAATCTGCTCTAGGTGCTTTACAAAAATGCTTTGTTAACATAAAACATTACATCTATGTTACATACACACACCAAAATATGACTACACACACACACACACACACACACACACTGCGTACATACATTTTAACAATACATGTGTATCTAACAGCTACCCTAACACATACGCACACATAGGCAGGCACAAACTTACATAAATGCACGCGCACACAATACACATTCATATACATGCATGCAGTTATGTAAGTAAGAAGTGAGGTGGCTCGCACAGGTTGGAGAAAAGAACGTATGGCAGTGACATTTCCTTGACAGTCAGCATGTCTTGGGACAGCACAGTAAGAAGTGAGGTGGTTTGCACAGGTTGGAGAAAAGTTTCAGTTTCAGTGGCTCAAGGAGGCGTCACTGCGCTCAGACAAATCCATATACGCTACACCACATCCGCCAAGCAGATGCCTGACCAGCAGTGTAACCCAACGCGCTTAGTCAGACCTTGAGAAAAAAAAAAGAAAAAAGAAAAAAAGGTGAATAAATAATAGATAAGCGTACATAAATAAGTAAATGAATAAATAAATAATAATTATAATAAAAAAAATTTTAAAAGCTAGTAGTAGTGGTAGTAATAATAATGATAATAATAATAAATAAATAAATAAATAAATAAGACAACAATGATGATAAATAAGCAAATAAATGTAAAACCTGAAGACACACAGAAAAGAAAGTACGGCAGTGACGTTTCCTTGGCAGTCAGCACGACCAAGAAGTGAGGTGGCTCCCAGGCAGGATCAGGGGGCCAGGGGCCAGTGCAGTGCGTAACAGGATAAAGGAGTTAGTCAGTCACCCTTTACCCATCAGGCGCCGTTACCGAGATTCGAAGCAAGGACCCTCAGATTGAAAGTCCAAAACTTTAACCACTGGGATATTGCGCCCGTCACCCCAAGGTCCAATGGGTTAAGTTGAACAAAATGTCACACACAGTCACCAATATAATACATGTGATGATGATGATGATGATAGACGTTAAACAAAACCTCCTCATCCCCCCTTCCCTCCCTCTCTCTTCCCCCCCTCTCTCCCTCCCTCCCCCCCTCCCTCTCTCTCTGTCTCCCCCACAGCGGGTCCCGGGGACGAGTACACAGACTACGTGGCGACGCGCTGGTACCGCGGCCCGGAGCTGCTGGTGGGCGACACGCAGTACGGGCCCCCGGTGGACGTGTGGGCCATCGGCTGTGTCTTCGCCGAGCTGCTGACCGGGCAGGCCCTGTGGCCGGGTCGCTCCGACCTGGATCAGCTGTACCTCATCCGCAAAACTCTGGGTGAGGGGTGGGGGTGGGGAAGCGTAGGTGTTGGGGGGTGCAGGGGAGGTGGGGGGGGGGGTGTTGAGGGTACGGATGGGTGGTGGATGTTTAGGAGACGATGGGTGGTGTGGTGGATGTGTGTGTGTGTGTGTGTGTGTGTGTGGAGGGGTTGGGGTAGTTGGTTGATGTGGGTGGGTCTTGGATGTGTGTGTGTGTGTTTGTGGGAAGGTAGGGAGCAGATGTGTGTGTGTTTGTGTGTGAGTGTGTGTGTGTGTGTGTGATTGAGGGATGTAGGGGATGGATGTGTGTGTGTTTGTGGGAAGGTAGGGAGCAGATGTGGTGTGTGTGTGTGTGTGTGTGTGTGTGATTGAGGGATGAAGGGGATGGATGTGTGTGTGTGCCTGCATTCTTTTCATTGTGTGTGTGTGTGTTGTGTATGTATGTGTGTTTATGAATGTATGTGTATGTACATGCATGAGCATGCTTATGTATATATATGTTTATATATCTATATTTATATATTTATATCTATATGTCTCTCTCTCTCTCTCTCTCTCTCTCTCTCTCTCTCTATATATATATATATATATATATATATATGTATGTATGTATGTATGTATATTATGAAGAGAGAGAGAAAGAGATTGAAATATGAATGTGCATTTTCTTGTGCAGGAGACCTGATACCTCGACACATGCAGATCTTCTCCAACAACGTGTTCTTCAAAGGCATGAGTATACCGGAGCCTGACAGACTGGTAAGGCACTACTTCCCTCTGTGTCTTGAGTCTCTGGTTCCCTTCTTTTTATTAAAAAAAAAAAATATATATATATATATATTTCTCACCAAAGCTTCAACAAATATATCCATAAGTCATATTTATGGCATGTGAGAATTCTTCGTATGGGGAAAAAAAAAGGAAAGAAAAAAACAATAATCCCCCTCCACACACACACACACACATGTGATATATATATATAGATATGATACATATGACATGTGATATTAGGCGAGGGAAAAGGGGGAAAGAACCAGGAAACTGTTGGGGAGGAACAGTGATTAAGTTCAGAAGTATGGAGGTCTGGGTGCTTTTAGTATAGAAGTGTGGGTGCATGTATGCAAGTGTTTATTTAATTTTCTGATTTACTCACCCATGTGTGTTTGTGATATTATAAAATAATAATAATAATAATGGTATTTATATAGCACTGAATCTTGTGCAAAGACAAATCAAAGCGCTTTCGCACCAGTCATTCACATGCATGCATAACTCTAAAACTGTAGAAACTAAAGACAAGGTAGAGGCAGGGAAGGGAGGCTATTTTGGGAAGAGGTGGGTTTTAAGGCCAGACTTGAAAGAGCTGAGTGTGGAGACTTGACGAAGCGAAAGAGGAAGTCCATTCCAATTGCAAGGTCCAGAGACAGAGAAAGAACGGCGGCCAACAGTCAAGAGTTTGAATCTGGGTATGTGTAAACCGAGTTGATCCGAAGCCGATAGTAGTGAGCGAGATGGAGTGTAGAGGTGAAGGCAGCCGCAGAGATAGGAAGGGGCAGTGATATTCAACCACATGAATAATTTTTGAACAGGAAACGTTTGATTTTTTTGGTTTTGCTGCGGCTGCTATCGCTGGCAATGACACTGCTTGCACCCCAGTCACAGTGTACACACTGTATGCTGCACTTGAGTCCATTAACAGCTGCGGAAGAGCCGAAGTGAAGAGAAAGCGTGTTTCGTTTCGTTTATTTATTTATAGTCTGGTCATCTAAGATGATGATATTAGACTGAAAATAAATGATGTTATTATTATCATTTGGATTATTATCATTTCTATCATAATGATGATTGTTATTATTAATTAGAAATAGATATTTCTGTATATTCCAATGAAAAGGGGGGGCGGTTGAGGTGGAGGGGAGGGGGTGGGGGTGGGGGCAAGTGGAGGGGACTAAGAAAGGAAGAGAGAGACAGACAGACAGAGAGAAGAGAATGTGGAAAAGATAAGAGTACAAAATCTAAAATGGAGAGGGTGAGTGTCAGTGATTGGAGAAAGAAAAAACATAATACTGGAAGGGTGTGTATGAGAGGCGGGATGGGGAAGGCAGGATTAGGACCAAAAAACAAAAACAAAAATCAATAATCAAATATTGTATGCACTACTTCTGTAGATTATTATTTGAAAAGAGGTTCATGTGGGGACCTACAATAAACAACAAGAAAAAACACGCTCTACTGGAAAGACTGTTAGCTACCACCAGCGAAAGTGTGAGACTGGTGCAGAAACTGGGGAACGAACCCTGCGTACATGTACACACAGGATGCGCACAGCATCCCAGCTGTGAGATTATAGCGCTTCCAGGGAATTTTGTTGGAAAATTTAGTTTTTGGTGTTATATACTGTACCATGTCAAACTGATGTAAACCAGGCCTATCAGTTTGCTCCCCCAATTCCAAAAATTTAGTTGTGTGTCCCTTGAACATTCTTGAAAAGTTTCAGTTTGTTTCTACATCGTCTGTCCCCGATGGTGATATTTTGGGAGGCGTGTGGTGTGCTGTAGTGCTGGTTGTGTTGAACACAAAGTAGTGCGTGGTGTGTTCAACACGCTGTACGTTGCTTGGTTCCAGGAACCCCTAGAAGAGAAGTATCCATCCGCAAGTCCTCAGGCCATGTCATTCATGCAGGTAAGTAGGTCATCCCCCCCCCCCCACTCTCCCCCGTTTCTCTGTCTCTCTCTAACTCGCTCTGTGGCAATGTTTATTTATTACTCCTTAAAAAAAGAGAGAAGAAGAAATGACATGATTATATAACTTTTCAAAAAGCTCTAAAGTTACTGCAGGAAATGTCATGAGCTAAAAAATCTTTGTCTACTTTTTCAGTTATGAAATGTTGTGTCCATGACATTGGTCCCTTCCCCTTTTATTTTCGGTGTTTTGTGCGTCTCATTTGTATGTACCTCCTTTGCAAACAGACCGGTGGCCTCAGAGTAAAATAGTTCTGAGTTCTGTGTTCTCTTTCTCTCTCTCTCTGTGTGTTCTGGTGTGCTGTTTGTCTGATGTGTTTTGCAACATGCTTTTAGAGGCTTGACACTGTGTTGTGTATAAGTACTGTCATTATTACAGTTTTATCTTCTATATTCCTGGCATGATTGGTGTCTGTATGACATGACATGACATGACAGTTATTATCTCACCTCTCTTCCTGTCATACTGACTGTAGCACAGCACAGCACAGCACTGCACAACACAGCACAGCACTGCACAGCACAGCACAGCACAGCACAGCACAGTACTGTACAGCACAGCACAGCACAGCACATACAATACAGTGGCTTTCATCATAATCATCATCTCTCTGTCTTCCTGGCATGACTAACATCAGTGTTGCTCTGTCCACAACACAACGATCACAACACAACACATACAACACAACACATACAACACAACACAGTACAGTCATCATCTTCTTTGTCTCTTCCTGACATACTGTAACTGACGTGCTGTGGTGTGCTGTGTGTCCCTGACATGTGGTGACTGACGCACTGTGGTGTGCTGTGTGTCCCTGACACGTGGTGACTGACGCGCTGTGGTGTGCTGTGTGTCCCTGACATGTGGTGACTGACGCGCTGTGGTGTGCTGTGTGTCCCTGACATGTGGTGACTGACACGCTGTGGTGTGCTGTGTGTCCCTGACACGTGGTGACTGACGCACTGTGGTGTGCTGTGTGTCCCTGACACGTGGTGACTGACGCGCTGTGGTGTGCTGTGTGTCCCTGACACGTGGTGACTGACGCACTGTGGTGTGCTGTGTGTCCCTGACACGTGGTGACTGACACACTGTGGTGTGCTGTGTGTCCCTGACATGTGGTGACTGACGCGCTGTGGTGTGCTGTGTGTCCCTGACATGTGACTGACACACTGTGGTGTGCTGTGTGTCCCTGATATGTGGTGACTGACACACTGTGGTGTGCTGTGTGTCCCTGATATGTGGTGACTGACGCGCTGTGGTGTGCTGTGTGTCCCTGACATGTGGTGACTGACGCGCTGTGGTGTGCTGTGTGTCCCTGACACGTGGTGACTGACGCGCTGTGGTGTGCTGTGTGTCCCTGACATGTGGTGACTGACGTGATGTGGTGTGCTGTGTGTCCCTGATATGTGGTGACTGACGCGCTGTGGTGTGCTGTGTGTCCCTGATATGTGGTGACTGACACACTGTGGTGTGCTGTGTGTCCCTGATATGTGGTGACTGACACACTGTGGTGTGCTGTGTGTCCCTGATATGTGGTGACTGACGCGCTGTGGTGTGCTGTGTGTCCCTGATATGTGGTGACTGACGCGCTGTGGTGTGCTGTGTGTCCCTGACATGTGGTGACTGACGCGCTGTGGTGTGCTGTGTGTCCCTGACATGTGGTGACTGACGCACTGTGGTGTGCTGTGTGTCCCTGACATGTGGTGACTGACGCACTGTGGTGTGCTGTGTGTCCCTGACATGTGGTGACTGACGCGCTGTGGTGTGCTTGTTCTTTTACCCGAGCAAGAGAGGCCGTGGCTAAATCAAGTTGCGTCTGGGTCAAACAGCATCTGTGCCTGGTGGATTAAGCAAAAATGTACATTGGCTGATGTAGCTCGGAGTCGCGAGTATTCCTACCAAGTTCAAAATGCTCCTACCAAATTTCCTGATTGTTCCTACAAACACTTGACAGGTGTTGGCATCAGTGTGTGTGTGTGTGTGTGTGTGTGTGTGTGTCCAGAGCTGCCTGCAGATGGACCCAGCGGAGCGCCTGACATGTCAGCAGCTTCTGCAGCACCCCTACATGGACCGCAGCATGGACTTCATCACTGAGGGGCCGCGCAACAAGGCCAAGACACGCAACGCCATGGTCAGTACGCCACTGCTGCTCTTCTTCTTCCCCCTCTTTGTTTCTTTTTGACGGGCTGCAACAGCCAAGTGGTTATTCGTATTTATATTTTGTATTTCTTTTTATCACAACAGTTTTCTTGGAGTGAAATTCAGGCTGCTCTCTCCAGGGAGAGCGCGTCGCTACACTACAGCGCCACCCATTTTTTTGTATTTTTTCCTGCATGCAGTTTTATTTGTTTTTCCTATCGAAGTGGATTTTTCTGCAGAATTTTGCCAGGAACAACCCTTTTGTTGCCGTGGGTTCTTTTACGTGCGCTAAGTGCATGCTGCACACGGTTTATCGTCTCATCCAAATGACTAGCGTCCAGACTACCACTCAAGGTCTAGTGGAGGGGGAGAAAATATCGGCGGCTGAGCTGTGATTCGAACCAGCGTGCTCAGATTCTCTCTCGCTTCCTAGGCGGACGCGTTACCTCTAGGACTTTCAATCTGAGGGTCCTGGGTTCGAATCTCGGTAACAGCGCCTGGTGGGTAAAGGGTGGAGATTTTTTCGATCTCCCAGGTCAACATATTGTGCAGACCTGCTTGTGCCTGAACCCCCTTTGTGTGTATACACACACACACAGAAGATCAAATACCCTTGTTAAAGATCCTGTAATCCATGTTAGTGTTCAGTGGGTTATGGAAACAAGAACACACCCAGCATGCACACCCCCGAAAATGGAGTATGGCTGCCTACATGGCGGGGGTAAAAATGGTCATACACATAAAAGCCCATTTGTGTACATTCGAGTGATCGTGGGAGTTGCAGCCCATGAACGAAGAAGAAGAAGAAGAAGAGTTTCTTTTCCTTTGCTTCTGTTGTCTGTCTTCTCTGTCTCTCTCTTTCGTCACGCCCCGCAGCAATGCTAAGACCCGTGACGCCATGGTCAGTACATTGCTACTGCTGTTCGTCTTTCCCCTCTTATTTCTTTCCAGCTTCTGTCTGTCTCTTCTATTTCGTCACGCCCCGCAAGAATGCTAAGACCCGTGACGCCATGGTCAGTACATTGCTACTGCTGTTCGTCTTTCCCCTCTTATTTCTTTCCTTGCTTCTATCTGTCTCTTCTATTTCGTCACGCCCCGCAAGAATGCTAAGACCCGTGACGCCATGGTCAGTACATTGCTACTGCTGTTCGTCTTTCCCCTCTTGTTTCTTCCCTGCTTCTGTCTGTCTCTTCTATTTCGTCATGCCCTGTAGCAAGGCTAAGACCCGTGACGCCATGGTCAGTACATTGCTACTGCTGTTCATCTTTCCCCTCTTCTTTCTTTCCTGCTTCTGTCTGTCTCTTCTATTTCGTCACGCCCCGCAAGAATGCTAAGACCCGTGACGCCATGGTCAGTACATTGCTACTGCTGTTCGTCTTTCCCCTCTTATTTCTTTTCCTTTGCTTCTGTCTGTCTCTTCTATGTTGTCACGCCCCGCAAGAATGCTAAGACCCGTGACGCCATGGTCAGTACATTGCTACTGCTGTTCGTCTTTCCGCTCTTATTTCTTTCCAGCTTCTGTCTGTCTCTTCTATTTCGTCATGCCCTGCAAGAATGCTAAGACCCGTGACGCCATGGTCAGTACATTACTACTGCTGTTCGTCTTTCCCCTCTTGTTTCTTCCCTGCTTCTGTCTGTCTCTTCTATTTCGTCACGCCTGGCAAGAATGCTAAGACCCGTGACGCCATGGTCAGTACATGCTGCTCATTCCTTCCGTCTTGTCTTGTTTCTTTTCCTTTGCTTCTGTCTGTCTCTGCTATTTCGTCATGCCTTGTAGCAGTGCTAAGACCCATGGTGCCATGGTCAGTACATTGCTGCTGCTGTTCGTCTTTCCCCTCTTATTTCTTTTCCTTTGCTTCTGTCTGTCTCTTCTATTTCGTCACGCCCCGCAAGAATGCTAAGACCCGTGACGCCATGGTCAGTACATGCTGCTCATTCCTTCCGTCTTGTCTTGTTTCTTTTCCTTTGCTTCTGTCTGTCTCTGCTATTTCGTCATGCCTTGTAGCAGTGCTAAGACCCATGGTGCCATGGTCAGTACATTGCTGCTGCTGTTCGTCTTTCCCCTCTTATTTCTTTTCCTTTGCTTCTATCTGTCTCTTCTATTTCGTCACGCCCCGCAAGAATGCTAAGACCCGTGACGCCATGGTCAGTACATTGCTACTGCTGTTCGTCTTTCCGCTCTTATTTCTTTCCAGCTTCTGTCTGTCTCTTCTATTTCGTCACGCCTGGCAAGAATGCTAAGACCCGTGACGCCATGGTCAGTACATTACTACTGCTGTTCGTCTTTCCGCTCTTATTTCTTTCCAGCTTCTGTCTGTCTCTTCTATTTCGTCACGCCTGGCAAGAATGCTAAGACCCGTGACGCCATGGTCAGTACATTGCTGCTGCTGTCTCTTCTTCTTCTTCTTCCCCTTTTGTTTCTTTCGTTGCTTCTGTCTTGCCTCCTTTCTCTCTGTCTTTATTCTGTCCCTCTCTCTCTCTCTGTGTTTCTTTCGTTGCTTCTGTCTTGCCTCCTTTCTCTCTGTCTTTATTCTGTCCCTCTCTGTCTCTCTCTCTCTCTCTCTCTGTGTTTCTTTCGTTGCTTCTGTCTTGCCTCCTTTCTCTCTGTCTTTATTCTGTCCCTTTCTGTCTCTCCCTCTATCTCTCTCCCTCTCTCTCTCTGTGTTTCTTTCGTTGCTTCTGTCTTGCCTCCTTTCTCTCTGTCTTTATTCTGTCCCTTTCTGTCTCTCCCTCCCTCTCTCTCCCTCTCTCTCTCTGTGTTTCTTTCGTTGCTTCTGTCTTGCCTCCTTTCTCTCTGTCTTTATTCTGTCCCTTTCTGTCTCTCCCTCTATCTCTCTCCCTCTCTCTCTCTGTGTTTCTTTCGTTGCTTCTGTCTTGCCTCCTTTCTCTCTGTCTTTATTCTGTCCCTTTCTGTCTCTCCCTCTCTCTCTCTCCCTCTCTCTCTCTGTGTTTCTTTCGTTGCTTCTGTCTTGCCTCCTTTCTCTCTGTCTTTATTCTGTCCCTTTCTGTCTCTCCCTCTCTCTCTCTCCCTCTCTCTCTCTGTGTTTCTTTCGTTGCTTCTGTCTTGCCTCCTTTCTCTCTGTCTTTATTCTGTCCCTTTCTGTCTCTCCCTCTCTCTCTCTCCCTCTCTCTCTCTGTGTTTCTTTCGTTGCTTCTGTCTTGCCTCCTTTCTCTCTGTCTTTATTCTGTCCCTTTCTGTCTCTCCCTCTCTCTCTGTGCTCTCTCTCTGTGTTTCTTTCTGCTTTTGTCTGTCTCCTTTCTATCTCTCTTTCTTCTCCCTCTCTCTCTCTCTCCTAACTCGCTGTCTCTTTCTCTCCCAGTTTCTTCCTGCTTTTGTCTGTCTTCTCCCTCTCTCTTCTCTTCTCTCTCTCTCTCTCTCTTCACAAGCACTTTCGTTCTATAGGTTTAAGTTAGTATGTATTTTACATTGTGTTGTTGCTATGTCATCACCGTATTGTGTACTTTTGACCTCTTTCTTGGGGCCGGAGGCCTGGAGATTAAAGATTTTTTTCTTGTTGTTGTTCTTGTTCACTTTCTCTCTCTGTTTCTTCCTGCTTCTGTGTCTCTGTCTCTCTCTCTCTCTTAACTTTTCTGCCTCTCCATATTTCTATCATCATCATCATTATTGTTGTTGTCATCATCATCATTATCACCATCATCATCATCATTACTTTTGTCATCATTGTCATTCATCATCATCACCATTATTATTATTATTGCTATTGATTTCTTCTTCTTCTTCTTCTCCGTCTCATCATCATGATCATTATTTTCATTTCCAGCACCAGCTGCCCTTGCTGACGAAGAACCCCACCTCCCCTGTGCCCCACCCCAAGTACCAGCATGCCTATAAGAAGAAGCCCGGCCACGACCACCATTTGCCCGACATCTGATCGCCCTGCCCACACCCCAGGCTACCCGCCCACCTCACAGCAACTTGACAGACCTCCACAGAACATGGTTAGAAATCAGTGGGACAGCTTAGGCCTTCATGGGATTGGACACTAGACCTCAACAAGACAGCAACGACGCCAAAACAGGACAGCAACACTAGGCCTCAGCCAAAAAAAAAACAAAAACAAAAAAAAACAGGTGAAAAATACGCGTCCTCCGCAACCAGAAATCCACAGAACATGAACTTGGTGGAACAGTTTTTAAACCTTCATGGGACTGGACTCTACACCTCAACAAGACAGCAACAACACCAGAACAGAACAACAACAACCAGACATCACCATGGAGATAGGTGAAGATGAAGGCATCCTCAGCAAGCAGACCTCCACAGGACACGGTTAGAACTCAGCAGGACAGCTTAGACCTCAACAGGTGGTGGACACTAGTCCTCAGCAAGACAGCAACACTTCCAAAACAGGACAGCATCAGTAGGCCTTCAGCGTAAAGACAGGTTCAGACAAGGGTGTTGAAAACAACGTTGACTGGTCAGACGCACAGATAATCAGACAGGAAATATGTATAGTGGAAAGACTCGAGGTACTTGTGGGGGCAAAAAGTGCATAAGTGGTCCGGTCCTGAAGTCTCGTGTCATGAGGTCACCAGTAAGGCATAAAAACACAATTTTTTTTCATTTATTTATAAGTATTATGCATTGATATAACTCATTGCAGCAGGTTAAGTATTGTTGATGGGGTGACTCATTGTCACAGCTTTAATGCTGTTTAGGGTGGTAATGACTGCAGCAGGTTTAGTATTGTTGATGGGGTGGGTGACTCATTGTCACAGCTTTAATGCTGTTTATGGTGGTAATCACTGCAGAAGGTTTAGTATTGTTGATGGGGTGACTCATTGTCACAGCTTTAATGCTGTTTAGGGTGGTAATGACTGCAGCAGGTTTAGTATTGTTGATGGGGTGGGTGACTCATTGTCACAGCTTTAGTGCTGTTTATGGTGGTAATGACTGCAGCAGGTTTAGTATTGTTGATGGGGTGGGTGACTCATTGTCACAGCTTTAATGCTGTTTAGGGTGGTAATGACTGCAGCAGGTTTAGTATTGTTGATGGGGTGGGTGACTCATTGTCACAGCTTTAATGCTGTTTAGGGTGGTAATCACTGCAGCAGGTTTAGTATTGTTGATGGGGTGGGTGACTCATTGTCACAGCTTTAATGCTGTTTAGGGTGGTAATCACTGCAGCAGGTTTAGTATTGTTGATGGGGTGGGTGACTCATGGTCACAGCTTTAGTGCTGTTTATGGTGGTAATGACTGCAGCAGGTTTAGTATTGTTGATGGGGTGGGTGACTCATGGTCACAGCTTTAATGCTGTTTATGGTGGTAATCACTGCAGAAGGTTTAGTATTGTTGATGGGGTGGGTGACTCATGGTCACAGCTTTAGTGCTGTTTATGGTGGTAATCACTGCAGAAGGTTTAGTATTGTTGATGGGGTGGGTGACTCATGGTCACAGCTTTAGTGCTGTTTAGGGTGGTAATCACTGCAGCAGGTTTAGTATTGTTGATGGGGTGACTCATTGTCACAGCTTTAATGCTGTTTAGGGTGGTAATCACTGCAGCAGGTTTAGTATTGTTGATGGGGTGGGTGACTCATTGTCACAGCTTTAATGCTGTTTAGGGTGGTAATGACTGCAGCAGGTTTAGTATTGTTGATGGGGTGACTCATTGTCACAGCTTTAATGCTGTTTAGGGTGGTAATGACTGCAGCAGGTTTAGTATTGTTGATGGGGTGGGTGACTCATTGTCACAGCTTTAATGTTGTTTAGGGTGGTAATCACTGCAGAAGGTTTAGTATTGTTGATGGGGTGGGTGACTCATTGTCACAGCTTTAGTGCTGTTTATGGTGGTAATGACTGCAGCAGGTTTAGTATTGTTGATGGGGTGGGTGACTCATTGTCACAGCTTTAATGCTGTTTAGGGTGGTAATGACTGCAGCAGGTTTAGTATTGTTGATGGGGTGGGTGACTCATTGTCACAGCTTTAATGCTGTTTAGGGTGGTAATCAGTGCAGCAGATTTAGGGCTGTGGAGTGAATCGTTGCAGCAGGTTTAGTTTTTATAGAGTGATTCACTGCAGTAGGTTTTGGAGTGTTTAAGGGATGAGTCATTGCAGCAGGATTAGGGTTGTTAGCAGGTTGACCTATTGCAGCAGGGTTAGGGTTGTGACCTGGGGGTCAGTTGTTGCAGCAGGTTAAGGGTTGTTAACAGGTTGACCCATTTCAGCAGGTTAAGGGTTGTTAACAGGTTGACTCATTTCAGCAGGTTAAGGGTTGTTAACAGGTTGACTCATTTCAGCAGGTTAAGGGTTGTTAACAGGTTGACTCATTTCAGCAGGTTAAGGGTTGTTAACAGGTTGACCCATTTCAGCAGGTTAAGGGTTGTTAACAGGTTGACTCATTTCAGCAGGTTAAGGGTTGTTAACAGGTTGACTCATTTCAGCAGGTTAAGGGTTGTTAACAGGTTGACCCATTTCAGCAGGTTAAGGGTTGTTGACAGGTTGACCCATTTCAGCAGGTTAAGGGTTGTTAGCAGGTTGACCCATTTCAGCAGGTTAAGGGTTGTTAACAGGTTGACTAATGCAGCACATTTAGGGTTGTTAACAGGTTGACTCATTTCAGCAGGTTAAGGGTTGTTAACAGGTTGACTCATTTCAGCAGGTTAAGGGTTGTTAACAGGTTGACCCATTTCAGCAGGTTAAGGGTTGTTAACAGGTTGACCCATTTCAGCAGGTTAAGGGTTGTTGACAGGTTGACCCATTTCAGCAGGTTAAGGGTTGTTGACAGGTTGACCCATTTCAGCAGGTTAAGGGTTGTTAACAGGTTGACTCATTTCAGCAGGTTAAGGGTTGTTAACAGGTTGACTAATGCAGCACATTTAGGGTTGTTAACAGGTTGACTCATTTCAGCAGGTTAAGGGTTGTTAACAGGTTGACTTATTGCAGCAGGTTTAGGGTTAAGAATTGGGGTGAATTGTTGCAGCAGGTTTAGGGTTGTTAACAGGTTGACTAATGCAGCACCTTTAGTGTTGTTAACAGGTTGACTCATTGCAGCAGGTTTAGGGTTGTGAATCGGGGTGAATCGTTGCAGCAGGTTTAGGGTTAAGAATTGGGGTGAATCATTGCAGCAGGTTTAGGGTTGTGAATCGGGGTGAATCGTTGCAGCAGGTTTAGGGTTAAGAATTGGGGTGAATCGTTGCAGCAGGTTTAGGGTTAAGAATCGGGGTGAATCGTTGCAGCAGGTTTAGGGTTGTGAATTGGGGTGAATCATTGCAGCAGGTTTAGGGTTGTGAATCGGGGTGAATCATTGCAGCAGGTTTAGGGTTAAGAATTGGGGTGAATCATTGCAGCAGGTTTAGGGTTAAGAATTGGGGTGAATCGTTGCAGCAGGTTTAGGGTTGTGAATTGGGGTGAATCGTTGCAGCAAGTTTAGGGTTGTGAATTGGGGTGAATCATTGCAGCAGGTTTAGGGTTGTGAATCGGGGTGAATCGTTGCAGCATGCCTCCTATTAAACTTGACATGAAATGGCTATTGTATGAATGCGTTGTGGTTTGAATGAACAGGAACAGTTTTTATCACGCTCTTTCTGAATCTGCGGGGAAGACCATAGCGCAGGAGAGCGCTTTGAGGAAAGAGCGGGCACAGCATCACTTTTGCACTCAGCACTTGGAATATTTGGGATACAAGTCTCCGTCCAAAGATTTGTGATTGTTCTCTTTTTCACATTGTAGTGGACGTCGTTTGCTTTCTTGCGATTGTATTTGTTGGACTGTTGTCGCAGTGTGACCAGATCATGAGAATAATACTTGTATACTGTCTGGAAGAAATTGTGCAAGTGGGTACCACTGCTGTTGAGCCCTTTGTCCCGTGGGTTTTGGTTTTAAAATGTGCTGCTGGTTGGGTTTTTACTTCTGCTTTTTTTTTTGCTTTTTTTTGTGTTTAGTACTGCATTGTGAGTTCTGCGCAGGTGTTTATGTGCATGTGTGTGTGCATGCATGTGGATGTGGGTGTTTGTGTGTGTGTGTGTGTGTGTGTTGTATAATGAATGTGTGTGTGTGTGTGTGCTGGAAGAAAGACTGGGTGGGCACCATGGAATGTGTGGGCACAGTAAATGGAAAAGAACAGCAGTCATGCTGTTTGATGATACATGATGACTGTTGCAGTCTGTGATAGCTGTAGTTATTATTTCTTCCCTGACTGAAAACAAGTGGACATTTTGATCACTTCATTCTTAATTTTTGAGCTGGTTTTGGCTTCTGGACAAAGCAGACATTTCATGAAAATGTGCATCTCTAAGAACCAGTTCATGACATTTCATTCGGATGGTAACGTAGTCTAGGTATGAGCCTATTGGGAGTCTACAGTTGATCCCTGAATGTTGAATAAAGATCTGTGTGTGACAAGTGTTTGTATGGAATGTTATTTTTTTTGCTTTGTGATTGGACCCTGTAAAAAATCTGAATGTATACAGTTCCTTTAGATTTGACAGTTTCTACAGATTTGACTTTTGTGTTTAAGTTGATATTAATTACGCATATTGAATGCCGGTCCATGTCTGAATTTGGTTTCTCAAATGAATTATTTGTTCGTGACCATTCTTCTGTCTCATAAATCACTACCCGGGATTTTTGTACTGACAATGTCTGTATGTGATATATATTGTTTTGTCTGGCCGTATTGCCCGGCATGATAATCAGTGTTGGTCTGGCTGTGTAAAACAGGTGATGGGCAGCCTACGTGTGTGTGCAGTGATTTTTCTCTTTTCCTGATGCTCACGTGTTGAGGATGTTGATGATGTCCATCGTTTTCCCCGCCAGGATTGCTAGGGGCATTTTTACCATCACAGTCTCCAGTCTTAAAATTCCACACTTGAAAATTCCTTTTTTTTTCTTTATTATTTTATGTTTTTTCCTTCTTTTTTTTTAAATCTTCTTTTTTTCTTTTGGTTTAATCTTATGTACCATGATGAAAGTGAACTTTGAATGTTATTTTTTTTCAAGCAAAATACTGGGTCCCCTATGATTTTTGAAGATGATTTATAAAATATGTGAGTCGTGTTGGGACAAGCAGCGCACATGCTTGTCACGTGTGTGATGCAGGCTTGACGGCATGCAGACTGCTGCTTCACTTTGCATCCTCATGACGCAGCGATCAGCGTCAGTTTGCACCGTTTGGGGCCTTCAGATTGTGGGAATGCTTATCAGCAACGTTTCTAAAGGCAGAGCAGCAGGAGAAGTGGGCCACAGTTGTGGTGTAAGTTGTAGACGCTGGGTTCAGAGAAGAAGAAAAGCAAATGTAAAGGGTGTTCACTCTCAGCAGGAGTTTTCTGCTAGTCTCTGTTATAACCAGCTTGCTTTCTTCTACAGCCTGTTGCAGACAGTTGATACCGAATTCTTGCTTTCTTCCACAGGCTGTTGATACCAAACTGTCTGTGAAGTCAGGTGACGATCCAGAGGCCAGTTCTGTTGTTTCAATCAGGGTTGTTTCCCCTATAACCATTCTGTTAGTTTTTGATTTTCAAAAAAAATTTATTACTTTTTTCCTTTTCTGGAATTGGTGTGGCTGAACATTCTACTGGCTTGTGAAAGCGACATGAAAAGTGTATTTGATGTGGAACTATACCCGTGCTGATTGTTATTCCTCTTTGAAATGGTTTATGTATCGTTATTTCCCTTTGAAATGGTTTTTCCTCAGGCCAGTCCCTAATGTTTGTGACGTATCTGTGTTAACAAGCTTTTCTTTGATTAAAATTGTTTGTGTGATATCAGTCTTTTATTTACATGTATCATGTATCAGTGTTAAGTTTTCTTTAAAAGGAACTTGTGTGACGGCAGTCTTGTATACATTACCCTACCTTTTGACACTTTTCTTGAAAGTGGTTTGTGTGATATCCATTTTTTTGGTGACATATCTTTTTTACATTTTTTTCGTCACATATCTTTTTTACATTTTTCTTCAAAGTGGTCCGTGTGATACCCGTCTTGTTATATGTATCATTTAACTGTGTTGTGTTGATGGTTTTTATCTCAGATGGTACCAGTCTGTAATGAGGGGAAATGTGTCCATGTTAAACAGTGGGTGTTTTTTCTGAACCTTTCTTATTTTCCCCATATTTTGTTTGTTCGTTTTTTTGTGTGTGTGGATGGTTGTATCTCAAATGGTACCAGGCTATAATGAGGGAAAATGCATCTGTGTTAACAGTGGATGTTTTTTTCATAACTTTTCTTTTTGTTCTCATGTTTTTGGGTTTGTTTTTTTTTGTTGTTGTTTTTCTCTCTCTCTTCCAGAGGAAGGATTATCATTACTGTGATGTGGAGGAGCGAGAGGAGGGAGGGAGGGAAGGAACTGCGACGCTCCCCTCACCTGTCTGAAATCTCAGGTTTCAGTTTCGTTTCAGTTTGAAGGAGGTGTCAGAGCGTCTGCACTGACCCGTGTCTACTTCATCACACAGTGGACCCAGTGCCTGGCCTACACACACACCCATCGTGCCGGTCAGGTCTGAAGTCAATGCTGGCCTACATACACCCATCATGCTGGTCAAGTCTGAAGCCAATGACTGGCCTACATACACCCATCGTGCTGATCAGGTCTGAAGCCAATGCCTGGCCTACATACACCCATCATGCTGGTCAAGTCTGAAGCCAATGACTGGCCTACATACACCCATCGTGCTGATCAGGTCTGAAGCCGATGCCTGGCCTACATACACCCGTCATGCTGGTCAAGTCTGAAGCCAATGACTGGCCTACATACACCCATCGTGCCGGTCAGGTCTGAAACAATTGCTGGTCTACACACACCCATTGTGCTGGTCAGGTCTGAAGCCGATGCCTGGCCTACATACACCCGTCATGCTGGTCAAGTCTGAAGCCAATGACTGGCCTACATACACCCATCGTGCCGGTCAGGTCTGAAGCCATTGCTGGTCTACACACACCCATTGTGCTGGTCAGGTCTGAAGTCATTGCTGGTCTACATACACCCATCATGCTGGTCAGGTCTGAAGCCATGCCTGGCCTACACACACCCATCGTGCCGGTCAGGTCTGAAGCCGATGCCTGGCCTACACACACCCATCGTGCCGGTCAGGTCTGAAGCCGATGACTGGCCTACACACACCCATCATGTTGGTCAGGTCTGAAGCCGATGCCTGGCCTACATACACCCGTCATGTTGGTCAGGTCTGAAGCCGATGACTGGCCTACACACACACACCCAACATACTGGTCAGGCCTGAAGATCTCAGGGTTGTCATTCATTGGGTTCCTGGCCTGGCCTGGCCTAGATCCTCCCATCTCCTGTTTTGTCTGTGTAGCATAATGCCTCCACCCCCCCCACACCGCCCCTTTTTTTTTCTCTCACTCTTTTGATCTCTTGTTTACCTTTTCTGCCCATCTCTTTCCCTCTTGTACCACATCTCCCCATTTTCAGCAGTTTTTGTTAATCTTACCCTATTGAAAACAAACAGACAAACAACCCAAGCTGATGGTTTTCTCTCTCTGTGTTGTCTCTCTCTCTTACAATTTTTTGGGTTATTTGGTTCATAACTTTGTGCTGCAGACATCTGCTGTAAGAGGAGCTGTTAGCAGCTGTGTCCGTGTTTTGATGGGATGTACACAGTGTTTCGTTTTGATTTGTTTTAAAGAAATTGTGTGGAAAAAAAAAATCACTTGTTTTAGCAGTTTGACTTTGATATGTTGGACCCTTGAATCTTGAGCCATACCGATCAGGTATCTTAATTATTCTTGTACATACTGTGTGTGTGTGTGTGCGTGTGTGTGTGTGTGTGTGTGTGTGTGTGTGTGTGTGTGTGAATGAGGTGTGCCTTTCATGGTACATGTTGAGCTTGCCTGGGTTTAGTGTTCAGACTGATATTAGCAGGAAAATGGCGTTTGCAGTTTACATGACATCATCGTTTCGCTTGAACTGTTAATAATATATATATATATATATATCTAAACATGTGTTTGAAGTTTTTTACTTCTGTAACTTTGGAAACATTGTGTATGCATATCTTTTTTTTTGTTTTTTTTGTTTTTGTTTTTGTTTTGAGTCCAGTCATCACTAAGTAGTGAAAATGTTGAGCTCATTACGGTTTGTGGAAAGTATGTTGGTTGTGGTGTTTCATTGTGGGGGGGAATGTGGTGTGCATCACAGAGTTCTGTTTCACTGTTGGCCAGGACATCATTTTGACCAGGAAAGTGTGATGGGATTTAAAACAAAACTGTTGGGTATTCATATGTCTAACATTGTAGCTTCTCGACTGGAATTGTAGTGTGTATGTGTGTGTGTAAGTGTGTGTGTGTGTGTGTGTTTGTGAGAGACAGAGAGAGAAAGAAAGAGAGAGGTCAGTTGATGAGTGCTTTTAATTGTCGGTTGTTTGCATTTCAGGAATGAATGAATGACTGATTGACTGCATTTTTAACAGTTCTAACTTCTTGCTTGATAAATGGAAGGATTGTTCAGATAAAGCTATACTTAAATTTGTCTGCCTGAATGCATGTACGTGTTAGTCATTGTGTATAGATATATATATGGAAATTTCACATATGTGGACAGCAGTAAGCTGGATACAGGGATGTTAAATGGTGTATGGGTGGGAGGTGGCAGGAGTGTGAAGGGTCTTCTCCAATTCCTCAGAGATCCTAGGAACAGTGCACGAGACCATGGTCATGGCTGAAGTGATGACAATCTTCGAAGTGACTTTTATCATGCTCTGACCTGAGTCTCAGGCGCACACTATGGAAATGAGCATGAGAGCTAGAGAAAGTACAGAGAAATGTCAGTTCATCGCACCGTGTTGTGTGTGCCATGCATTTCTCTCATGTCACTCACATTGCACATGAACCACACACACACACACACACACACACACACACACTCCAATTTAAAGAGATGTCATGACTGTTCAAGGATAAATCCCAATACTTTATTAGCCAGGCTCCTTTGCATGGTCACACCACCCCTCCAGATCGCAGAACCAGAAGTATGACAATATATGTGTATGTGTCATCAGGCAGTTTCCTTGTTTGTCCTGACCTGTGTTTGTGATAGTCACATTTAAATGTTCAGCAGGAATAAATATCGTTTTCACATTTTAAGTTGCCTTCTGTGTATGCTTTTTTCTCTCTCTTTTTTTTTTTTTTTTTTTTTGTGAAGACATAAAGGAGTGTGTGTGTGAGAGAGAGAGAGAGAGAGGATTAGTGAAGTTTCATGTATTCTAATGATCCTGTGATACTGCACTTATCTTCATGCACACATATATCTTTTCATGTATACAATGTTAACTGATAAAATATAAAAAAATTTAAAAAAGCATATGGTCAGACAAAATTGTGTGCAAGCAAGATTCAAGCACTTTGTTATCAATGAAAACAATGCTTAATAATCAAGTCCTGAAAAAAAAAACCAAGGCTTTCCAAAAATGAATACTGGTGATTGAATGTACCATCAACTGATCAAGGCACAAAGCGAAGAAGAGACAACAGAAAGAAAAGGAAGAAGCCAGAAACAAAGGAATAGAAAACAGAAAATTTCTGGCACATATTTTTTTTGGAAGGTGGTGAAAGGAAGGAAGATCCAGGCCTTCGAGAACAAACGCCTGAGGAAGCTCCTTCAAATTCCCTGGATCAAGCACAGGACCAATGAACATGTACGGAGCAGAATTGAGAACCTTGCTGGACCTCAGGAACCTCTCCTTTCAACTGTGAAGAGACGCAAGCTGATATGGTTTGGACACAACACTCGATACACCAGTCTGTACAAAACAGTCATGCAAGGCACCATCGAGGGCGGGAGAAGAAGAGGAAGACAGCGGAAGAACTGGCATGAGAACATCAAACAATGGACCAGACTCCACACACGTGAGCTGCTGCCAGCGGCTGCCGACAGAGACAGATGGAGAAGGGAGGTTGCGTCTGCGGTCCTCAGGCTTCCCCCAACGACTACTTTGTAGTTATGGGCCTGAGGTTGAGGAGTTGAGGCTGATACCACTTATAAATACTGAAAGAGCCTCTGTCATCTCCTTCCTGGCATAAAAACACTCGATGATGATCATCCAGACTTCATCATGGATTCAAATAAAGTTGATCAACTGATACACGCACTGACAAGGCATACCATTTTTTATAACAACTTTGCATAGTGGGGCGGGAGAAAGAGCCGTTGTAACAATTCAGAATATTGCTATTGCAAATGGGTAGAAAAAATGTTATGATGTTCTTTCTTTGCAAAAGGTGCACAAAGTCTTTGGCCAGAAAGTAGCAATGGAATAAATCATGAAGAAGGTGGAAAGAATTCTGAGGGATTTTAATTTGCATATATCATTTTGTGGACTGATTATGTAGAGCTGTTTCGGTTTAGCACCAGTGGGTTTTTACAGCTAGCCTGACAGCTGATGACAATCTTGCTTGGTATCTATATAAGATGCAACTGTATTATCTGTAAATGCAAACATATTTGTCTTTTGACTTGAGTACATATAACATTAAACACATGATTAAGGCACAACACTCTAAGAACATGATCATTCATGTAAATGTGCAGTACAACGAAAGTACATATAACATTAAACACATGATTAAGGCACAACACTCTAAGAACATGATCATTCATGTAAATATGCAGTACAACGAAAGTGATAAAACTGATGTCACAACACAAAAATATAAGCTAAACCTGTGGACAGTGGAATCACTTAAAAACATTTGAGAAGATAATTATGCATTTGATTTAGAATAGCTGTATGAACGAAATTAATGTAGAACACATAAGGAAACATCTCCTATAACACATTGATTAAACAACAAATAAATGGACAGATAAATGATATAAAATAACAAATAAATAAATAACTCACCCACTTGTATACACACCCAGTCAACATGCCCATTTCCCAGCACCCCCCTCCATACACACACACACCAGGACACACTGGTAACAACAGTGCACCGGGGGGCGGGGGGGGGGGGGGGGGGGGGGGGGGGGGGGGTAGGATGAGGTCACAGGTGGAGGACAGATGCATCCCACTCTCTCTTATTTGCTTATTTATCATCATTGCTGTCTTATTTTTCATTTTTATTTTTTTTAATTTATTTATTTATTTAATTTTTATTTTATTTTATTTTTTAATTGATTAATTAATTTATTATTTTTTAATATTATTATTATTATTACCTTTTTCTATATTATAATTATTTATTTATTTATGTAAGCTTATCTATTAATCATTCCCCCTTTTTTTTTCTTTTTTTTTCCAAGGCCTGACTAAGCGCGTTGGGTTACGCTGCTGGTCAGGCATCTGCTTGGCAGATGTGGTGTAGGGCATATGGTTTTGCCCTAACGCAGTGACGCCTCCTTGAGCTACTGAAACTGAAACTGAAACCACAAGCAGAGTCTTTTGTTAACAGTAGTTTGAGTAGTATGTGTCAAATTTCAAAACCACACTATTGTGTTGATCGTGAGGATGCTCTCAATCAGTGACCATACTGTTTCCAATATTTGACAACTCACATGAAAACAAACAAACAAACAAAAAAAGACAGAAAGAATAAAAAAAAGACTTCCATAGAAGGTACAAAATTTGGTCCGCTTTCTTGTACATATTGTCAGTACCAGCTCTTCCACAACTTGTTTCAGTTTTAAAGTGTTTTAAGGTGCGGACTGATCCATATATATTTATAACACACACACACACACACACACACCCAAGCAATGAGCCTGCGCTTGGGTCCAACGATGCAGTATTAAAGGGAGACAATGCTCGTTTTCCAGCAATCACTTGTCTGTTGCAAAATGGCTGCGCTCATGCGGTCTGCACGTTTCTGCTCTCCTGCAGTGCAAATCCCTAAATTACTACGGGTTATTTGTCCAGGAACATCACAGACATCAGTTGGACATTTACTCAAGGACAGACATGCATCTGATCAGAGGTTTGTTTCACAAGACAATAGTGTGTTTGACGATGTTCTTGAATGACATTGGGCTGGCACCGGTAGCCAGTAGGTCGTTTCATTCGATCACGAACACACGTAAGTGTCCAAAGAATGACAAATGAGAAATTAAAAAGGAGAAAGGCAACAAATTCTGACGATTATTAAAAGGCCTAAATGCTCCAAATTTGAGTTGTCATCTGAAACCAGAGAATTCAGCTGGAACAAATTCGAAGTTGACAGTTACTGAGTGAGCCTATGATTTACGAATGTTACGTATCATATTCTTTTGTCCAGCTTCAAGTAATCCATGCTAAATGATGCTTGCCTCTCTCTCTCTCTCTCTCTCTCTCTCTCTCTCTCTCTCTGTCTGTCTGTCTGTCTCTCTCTCTCTGTCTCTCTCTCTGTGTTCTAGTTCTGTGATCATAAACACAGGTCTCCGGCCACCTCTTTGGGTATGAATGTGGCCGGTATTTTTCTTCACAGTTCACTACTATCACAGTGTCAGTCTGATGTTTTGGGGAAGGCCCAGACACTGAGACAGAGTCTAGTTCAGAATACAGAGTACACTGAAACACTGACCTAGAGAGCAAAACCAACAACTTCATTAGCAGTTCTTGTCAGCTTGACATGTGCCAATATCACACACACACACACACACACACACACACACACACATTTTTAAAACACGCTTTAGTATAAGTTCACATAACCATCATCATTTTCATAATGTACTTAAGCATGTTGCACCAGTTTCCAAACATGCACTCACACATGTATCGCTGAAACTGAGAAACACACACACACACTACACACACTGACATAGTGCCAGTCATACAAATACACACAAACACACACATACACACACATACACAATTTGTTGAAGTTAAATGACATTTTTATACGCACATATATATTATGTGTGGTGCTACTTTGTTTACCATAATTTTCTGCCTTTCACTTTCATCAGTGGGTACCTCTGAATCTAAACAGGAGTGAATGTTTAGACCTGTGCTACCCGACATAGATAGATCTGTTATTTGGGTTTTTTTAAAAAAGGGAGGGGGAGGAGCAGTTGTCTGAACCTGCTGCTGTGGTAGCTAACAAAAGGAAAGGAGGCCTGTGTATGTTTTGTTAGGTTGACAGTAAAAAGAATTATATAATAATAATAATAATGATAAGAGTAATACTACATTGTGTAATAGAATTTATATAGAACTGAATCTTGTGCAGAGACAAATCAAAGCGCTTTCACACCAGTCATTCACACGCATGCATTTAACTCTAGAACTGGAGAAACTGAAGACAAGGGAGAGGCAGGGGAGGGAGGGTATCTTGGAAAGACTAAAGAGGTGGGTTTTAAGGCCAGACTTGAAAGAGCTGAGTGCAGAGACCTGACAAAGCGAAAGAAGAAGTTCATTCCAAATGCAAGGTCCAGAGACAGAGAAAGAACGGCAGCCAACAGTGGAGTGTTATAACTTGTATAGCTGTAGCTAAAAATAAAAATAAAGAAAAGAGCACACACACAAAAAAAACACACAAGAAAACTCCCCCCAAAACGTTTTGCAGATGTTGGCGCAGCACACTGGTGGAGGGAGCAGAGGCTCCAGCACAATCGTCCACCAAGCTGGACACCATGATGAGCTCCATTGACCGCTACATGCGTCAGTTTGGCCGCATCTCCCGCAAACAGCTGGACCCTGTAGTGTCCTGCCTGGATAAAGAAGGTTTGCAGGGCTTTTGTTTTTATCTATTAGTATTACATATATATATATATATATATATATATATATATATATATTTAATTGGATGTTTGGGGCAGAGTGCAGGGGGAAGGTGGGGGTTGGGGGGAGACCCAAAACACCACAGGTTTCACTCCTGCTCCTAGAAATAGGAAATGTAATGAATTGATAATTTGCTCTCTCAGTCTCTGTGTTAATTTAGTTGGTGTTGTTTTTGTTTTATTTTATTTTATTTTATTTTTTTTAATATATATTTTCAAAGTTTAATCTTTATCATTATGATATTTACTTTAGTGGTTGAGGTGCTTTATGCTTTCAGCACAATTTCTAAAGCAGAACATACCTCTATGAAGTCTATACTGAAGCATGATTGTGGACTAGAGCTCTTACCATTAATGCATCTTGAATAATTTTTGTTTCTTTTTTTTGTTTTGTTTCTGTGCATAGTACAGAAACAACATCGTCTATAAGTATAAGTAGTCATGCTTTGAAATTGTTTCTTTCTTTGCATTGTTTTATCAGTGGCATCTAACACAGTTGAACCTTGAGAGGCAAAATTATGCAACTGAAGAGTTCACAAGTACTTCATATTCATTGCCAGTCTTGCTCAGTTGCTGTTGTAAAAACTAGTGGTGGTGTGTCCATCGAGATCGATGATGACCATCGTTGTCATCCAGATGGGGGATGGGGGGAGGGTGGTGGTGGGGTGGGGGGAAGGATGCTCATGAGTCTATCTGTGAGTGCGCAGATGGCTGAATAGTCCAATCTGCGCATGAAATGTTCGCTGACAGTTGGGGCAGACAAAGACAGGCATATCATTGTCAGGGAGCTTGTTTGCCCGTGACTTTCTGGCCTGCCTCTTCTGAACAGCTGCAGCAGTCCTGTTGGCCTCGCACAACTTGGCGCCTTTGTGCACAACAGCGCGCCATTTGTTACGGTCCACTGCAGATTCCTCCCAGGAGTCAGGGTTGATATCAAACGCTTTCAGAGAGACTTTCAGAGTATCTCTGAAGCGCTTCTTCTGACCTCCGTGTGATCTCTTCCCTTGTTGCAGCTCACCATAGAAGAGCCTTTTGGGCAGCCGATGGTCTGGCATGCGCGCCACGTGTCCAGCCCAGCGAAGCTGGGACTGCATCAGGATGGTGAAGATGCTGGGAAGGGTGGCTTTTGCGAGCACCTCTGTGTCTGGGGTCCTGTCTTGCCACTTGATGTTCAGTAGCTTCCTGAGGCATGTTGTGTGGAAGTGGTTCAGCTTCTTGGCATGTCGTTGGTACACTGTCCAAGTTTCGCAGCCGTACAGTAGTGTGGGGAGAACTACTGCTCTGTAGACCTTTAGCTTGGTCTCAAGACTAATGCCTCTTCTGTTCCAGACATTTGCACTGAGTCTACCAAAAGTTGCACTTGCTCTTGCAATCCTGACATTCACTTCATCGTCGATGGTCGCATTTCGTGACAGTGTGCTGCCAAGGTATGTGAACCGCTCCACCGCACTGAGTCTCTGACCGTTGACTGTGATGTTGGGCTCAACGTAGGGTTTCCCTGGGGCTGGCTGATGGAGAACTTCAGTTTTCCTCGTGCTGATGGTAAGGCCGAAGTTCCTGCTGGCAGTGGCAAACTTGTCGACGCTGAGTTGCATGTCAGCTTCAGATCCAGCGTTGAGGGCACAGTCATCAGCAAACAAAAAGTCTCTGATGATGTCTGTCATGACCTTCGTTTTTGCTTGAAGCCTTCTGAGGTTAAACAGCTTGCCATCTGTTCGGTACTTTAGGCCGATTCCAACATCGCCATCTCTGAAGGCATCAGTAAGCATTGCAGAGAACATGAGGCTGAACAGCGTTGGAGCCAGGACGCAGCCTTGCTTGACACCATTTGTGACAGCAAAAGGAGCAGATGTTTCGCCATTGTCCTGGACTCGAGCCTGCATACCTTCATGGAATTGGCTGACCAAGGAAATAAATTTCTGAGGGCATCCGTACTTGGCCATGATCTTCCACAGTCCCTCTCTACTCACGGTGTCAAAGGCCTTAGTGAGGTCGACATAGGTGGAGAACAGATCAGCATTTTGCTCCTGACATTTCTCTTGCAGCTGCCTTGCAGCAAACACCATGTCGGTGGTTCCGCGCTCTTTCCGGAATCCACATTGGCTCTCAGGCAAATGACCTTGGTCAAGGTGTGCTGTGAGGCGGTTTAGTAGGATCCTGGCAAGTATCTTGCCTGCGATGGAGAGCAAGGAAATGCCCCGATGGTTATCACAGGCTTGCCGGTTCCCCTTTCGCTTGTACAAGTGAATGATAGATGCATCTTTGAAATCCTGGGGGATCGTCTCTTCTTTCCACATGAGTGAGTACAGCTGATGAAGCTTCTCAGTCAGCACAGTGCCTCCATCCTTGTAGACCTCTGCTGGTATGGAGTCTGAGCCAGGTGCTTTGCCACTGGATAGCAGACGGATTGCTTTCTGGGTCTCAAGAAGTGTTGGCGGATCGTCCAGTGCTTCGTTGGTGGGGACTTGTGGGAGACGGTCTATGGCTTCATCATTTATGGAGGAAGGGCGATTTAAGACACTGTTGAAGTGCTCAGCCCATCGTTTGAGAATGTTCTCCTTCTCGGTGATCAAGGTATTCCCATCTGCATTGAGGAGGGGGGATGATCCTGAGGATGTGGGGCCATAGACTTCTTTTAAGGCATCATAGAACCTCTTCATATCGTGCCTGTCAGCATATCCCTGGATCTCATCAGCTTTGTCACTCAGCCACTTATCCTGCATCTGGCGTAACTTTTGCTGAACAGTCCTGCGGATGGCATTGTACGCATCCTTTTTTGATGTGGACTTTGGGTTGCTCAGGTGGGCTTGATGCAGACGGCGTTTCTCATCCAGAAGCTGCTTGATTTCATCACAGTTTTCATCAAACCAGTCTTTGTGCTTTCTGATCATGGGTCCCAGGGTCTCTGAAGCTGTACTATAGATCAGCTCACGCAGGGTCCTCCAGTCAGACTCCACATTCTGGTTGTTCAGAGAGGCGGATTCCAGACGATCTTCCAGCAGCTCCACAAAGGACTGTTTGATGGTGATGTTTTTCAGCTTAGCGATGTTGAGCCGTTTTGGAGCCTTCTGGCCTTGGGGGCGTCTCTTGGGCTGGATTCGAATATTCAGCTTCGAGACTACAAGGCGATGGTCTGTCCAACACTCGGCGCCGCACATGGTCTTTGTTACACGTACATCTTGCCTATCCCTTTTCCTGACGATGACATAATCGATGAGATGCCAATGCTTTGAGCGAGGGTGCATCCATGACGTCCTGTTACGGGTAGGGAGGCAGAAAACTGTGTTGGTTATCAGCAGTTCGTGCTCTGCACATGTCTGAAGCAAAAGCAATCCATTTGGGTTGCAGTGGCCCACACCGTGCTTTCCAATCACTCCATCCCAGGAGATGTAGTCAGAGCCAACTCTAGCATTGAAGTCCCCAAGAATGATGAGCTTGTCTGCTTTAGGGATGGCAGCAATGACAGAGTGAAGGTCCTCGTAGAACTTCGCCTTCACTTCATCCGGGTTGGTCATGGTTGGGGCGTAGGCACTGACAATGGTGAGGTGCTTCTGGCCAGATGCCAGTGGGAGTTTCATGGTCATAAGCCTATCGTTGACTCCCTTTGGGATTCCAGCTAGCTTGCTGACAAGTGCTGTTTTTACTGCAAAACCAACACCAGCCTCACGTCGCTCTTCGCTTCCTCGTCCACTCCAGAAGAAGGTGTAACCAGATCCCCGTTCACAGAGCTCGCCTTCGCCTGCAAGCCGAGTCTCACTCAAGGCTGCGATGTCGATATTGTATCTGGCGAGTTCGGATGCAACTAGTGCTGTTCTCCTTTGGGGTCTGTCCGCATTATCTCTGTCCAGGAGAGTCCTTATGTTCCAAGCACCAATGGTGAGAGGAACGATCCTTGCTTTTTTCTTTTCTTTCTCTTTGTTTCGACCGCTGATGTAGGGTCCCCGCCAGCCGCGGTATGCTGGCCAGGGTGATATGGAGCAGGCAATTTTTAGGGCACCTTTTCTAGCCCCTTCCTCATGCCAGGGAGGTGAGCAGTGCATTCCTAAAGAGGGCTGCTCAGACGCTCAGACGGCTGCCGAGCTCCATCGCTGCTCCTGTCGACGAAGAACGACCCTATGGCCTGAGCCGCCTGCGTGCAGGTCTGCGGCTGCGACTGCCAGTGTACCCACACCTGTCGTTTCGTCGCTCGCCTGTCGCCACAGGACTTGGGGGTGATGAAATGATGAAGGATGAAAGGTCATTTTGGATGACTGATGACTTGCGCGATGAGTTTGTTTAAAGTGAAGAGGAGTTGCGCAACGTCGACCTCACTCTCTCGTCCGGGTCCACCAATTTCCAGTGGCAAGACTAAGTCGAGACGACTGGAGGATGAGCACGGATGCAGTGGATGACCAAGATATCCTTTCGGTGTCTCATCTTGCTCTCTGCACTCCACAGTGCGTTGCTGTAACCGCCTTCCTCTCCATTGAACCGATAGGTTTCTTCCGCAGATTCTGCCGGATCCAGACTTCGCATGCATGGGTAGACACACCCCGGGGGCCAACTGCGTGTGGCATGCACACAGCACGGTGGAGCTAGATGGCCGTCGGTGGCTCTCCTGAGCCGACGCCCTTTTATGGATCTCCATAAGGGTGTCTAGCCACCCGCCTCACCAGTCCCAGAAGGGAGTGGTGGGAGTGCCGGTTTAGTCGTCGGCAACCCGACCCTGAACAGGTTGTACTGGATTACAGGTTACCAGTAGCAGATCTAATGACCTGACCTGACCTGAAAAAAAAAACTAGTGGACGTTTTCTACTTTGATTGGCGATGGTGCCTGTGCTGAGGGCCTAGCCTCTCTAACTGTACTAAGCAGACAGACATGATCTTTCTTTGTATCAGAGCTGTCTGATGGACTGCCTGTTTCACTGTCTCCATCTCAAGTTTTGTTTGTTTGTTTGTTTTTTTTTATCGCTCTTCAGTTCAGTTCATGCATATTGATCAGTGTTTTACCTTCTGTCATGCACTCCGTGGAGTGCAAGTATGTGGATGTGTGGTATGTGGGAGAGGGGAGGTGTGAGTGATGTTAAACTTGTTTTTAATTTTATACATAGTGTTTTTAGTGATTTTGTATCTTTGCACTTAAAAAAAAATCTTTATTATATTCCTGTGTCATGTTCATGACACATGTATTGTTAAATACACTTTGAGCTGCAGGGTAAGTGCTCTCTCTCTATATTATATATAAATGCTTCTTCCTCTTCTTCTTCTCCTCCTACTTCCTCTTGCGATGGATTGAGAGCAGAGTGAGTGAAGTGCAATGTTTGAACCCAGGTGCCATCAGTGTCTCCAACAGTCTCTCTCTGTTGCGTCTGCACGGCTCCGCTCTCTTCGATGAGACGCCAAGCAACCGACTGAGGCTGGCAGATGAACTGTGGGAAAAGTACAAGAAGCATGGTGAGTCTTGTCATATGTCAGGATCTCGTTATACACTGTATACAGGGTTCACAGAAAGTTGAGGACCACTTACTGACTTAGTTGGACACTTTGCAGTTGTCTTCTTGTGGGCAAGGTGAAATGATGTTTGAATTTTTTGTCACCTAGTGTGCTGATCATGACGTGTTACGAGTCAGGGTTGGAGTTAGCTTGTGTTCATTCAGCATGAGTGAGGATTGGAGTTGGTGTGTGTTCATTCAGTGTGAGTGAGGATTGGAGTTGGTGTGTGTTCATTCAGCGTGAGTGAGGATTGGAGTTGGTGTGTGTTCATTCAGTGTGAGTGAGGATTGGAGTTGGTGTGTGTTCATTCAGTGTGAGTGAGGATTGGAGTTGGTGTGTGTTCATTCAGTGTGAGTGAGGATTGGAGTTGGTGTGTGTTCATTCAGTGTGAGTGAGGACTGGAGTTGGTGTGTGTTCATTCAGTGTGAGTGAGGATTGGAGTTGGTGTGTGTTCATTCAGTGTGAGTGAGGAATGGAGTTGGTGTGTGTTCATTCAGTGTGAGTGAGGACTGGAGTTGGTGTGTGTTCATTTAGCATGAGTGAGGACTGGAGTTGGTGTGTGTTCATTCAGTGTGAGTGAGGACTGGAGTTGGTGTGTGTTCATTCAGTGTGAGTGAGGATTGGAGTTGGTGTGTGTGTTCATTCAGTGTGAGTGAGGATTGGAGTTGGTGTGTGTTCATTCAGTGTGAGTGAGGATTGGAGTTGGTGTGTGTTCATTCAGTGTGAGTGAGGATTGGAGTTGGTGTGTGTTCATTCAGTGTGAGTGAGGATTGGATTTGGTGTGTGTTCATTCAGTGTGAGTGAGGATTGGAGTTGGTGTGCGTTCATTCATGGTAGTGAGGATTGGAGTTGGTGTGTGTTCATTCAGTGTGAGTGAGGATTGGAGTTGGTGTGTGTTCATTTAGTGTGAGTGAGGATTGGAGTTGGTGTGTGTTCATTCAGTGTGAGTGAGGACTGGAGTTGGTGTGTGTTCATTCAGTGTGAGTGAGGATTGTATTTGGTGTGTGTTCATTCAGTGTGAGTGAGGATTGGAGTTGGTGTGTGTTCATTTAGTGTGAGTGAGGATTGGATTTGGTGTGTGTTCATTCAGTGTGAGTGAGGAATGGAGTTGGTGTGTGTTCATTCAGTGTGAGTGAGGATTGGAGTTGGTGTGTGTTCATTCAGTGTGAGTGAGGAATGGAGTTGGTGTGTGTTCATTCAGTGTGAGTGAGGATTGGAGTTGGTGTGTGTTCATTTAGTGTGAGTGAGGATTGGAGTTGGTGTGTGTTCATTTAGTGTGAGTGAGGATTGGAGTTGGTGTGTGTTCATTTAGTGTGAGTGAGGATTGGAGTTGGTGTGTGTTCATTCAGTGTGAGTGAGGATTGGAGTTGGTGTGTGTTCATTTAGCATGGGTGAGGATTGGAGTTGGTGTGTGTTCATTCAGTGTGAGTGAGGAATGGAGTTGGTGTGTGTTCATTCAGTGTGAGTGAGGATTGGAGTTGGTGTGTGTTCATTCAGTGTGAGTGAGGATTGGAGTTGGTGTGTGTTCATTCAGTGTGAGTGAGGACTGGAGTTGGTGTGTGTTCATTCAGTGTGAGTGAGGATTGGAGTTGGTGTGTGTTCATTCAGTGTGAGTGAGGATTGGAGTTGGTGTGTGTTCATTCAGTGTGAGTGAGGATTGGAGTTGGTGTGTGTTCATTCAGTGTGAGTGAGGATTGGAGTTGGTGTGTGTTCTGCTGTTCATTTAGCATGGTGTGGCTGTGATGAGGAAAGAACTTGGTGTTTGTGACGATGTGATGACTGTGGTGTGTATTATTTTGATCATAATGCCACTGAAATAGTGCAGATGATAGGGCAGTAAAAAAACCAACTCAACAACTCCCCCGCCCCCTAAAACAACAAGAAGAAAAGAAGTGATGTTGATGTCGTTGTGGTGACTGGGGGTTGGGCAGGAGTGCCCCTGGAGGTGCTGCACTACAACACACTGCTGGCCGTCTACAACATGAACAAGCTGAGCTTCTCCCCCTCCCAGTTCCTGGCCACCATGGAGGCCAAC
>NC_134896.1:55280035-55370035 GCF_041734735.1 Babylonia areolata
ACACAACACGCACAGATCATATGGACATGCATGCACACACATACACAGTCACACACACACACACACACACACATGTGCGTGCATATTACACACACACACATTTGTGCGTGTACTTGCACAAACATGCAAATGCACACACACACACACACACACACACACACACACACACACACAGACTCTATCTCTCTCTCTCTCTCTCTCTCTCTCTCTCTCTCTGTGACAAATACTTTCCCTACACCTGCTCCTACCCACATACCCACACAGGCACACATAATACCCTTTTGTCACACATGACGGTACTGTTTGTTTCAGTGATCCGGACAGTGCCAGAAACATTTTGGAGGTGATGAGGTAAGCATGGAGTCTTTGTTCACGGTGTTCATTGAAACTGGCCTACTGGCCCTACAGTCTGCATGGTCATGCTGAGAAATAACTGATTATTTCTGAGGGAGCGGAGGAAGTGGAAGAGGCGGCGGGTTGGCGTTGTTGAGAGGGCCAGGTGTAGAGGGCCCAGAGTGTCAGCGAATCGATTACGATCGCGCCTTAATTTTAGCGCGATCGCCCAATCGAGCTATATAATTATGTGACCTGGTAGGAGACATAATTTGACAAAAAAACAAGAACGCCAGAGAATCGACAGACAGACAGAAAATACGAAAAAACTTAGCCGTATGAAGAGCACAGGAACAGGAGTCATGATGGCTGCCGGAAAAAGAGGGCGCTAGTCAGTGGGGCAAAGGGGAGACAACCTACTTCCGGGAGGTTATCGGCCGTAGCTACTTTCGTTTTCTCCGCATAGGCGGATAGAAGTTTGCACAGGACAGGAATGTCAGACCCCTGCCGGAGTCTGCACTAGTGGGTCACGGTAAGTATGTTACTTAAACGTAATTTTAGATAGAAAATTTCCTTTATTTCTGATCTGTTGGTCAGAGTCAGTGACATTCCATGGCTTAGACTTTCAAGTTACAGCAAGACAGCAGCATGCAGACAGAAGAATGAATCAACGACTGGTATTCTGAACTATCCTATTGTCAGTGCATTTAGACCAGTTCGCTTTAACAAGACAAATGAATCAATGTTCACCGTTATTTTTCTTCTTCTTCTTCTTCTTCTTTGTCTTCGGTGTTAGTAGGCGGCAACTTCCATTTTCACTCATGTACAAGTGGGCTTTTATGTATATGGTCATTTTAAACCCACCATGTAGGCAGCCATACTCCATTCCCAGGGGTGTTCATGCAGGGTATGTTCTTGTTTGCACAACCCACCAAATGCTTAGTGGATTCCAGGATCTTTGATGTGTGTATTTGATCCTCAGCTTGCATATATATACACACACACACAAAGGAGGTTGAGGCACAAGCAGGTCCACACATTTGTTGATCTGGGAGATTGGAAAAAATCTCCACCCTTAACCCACCAGGTGCGTTGAAATCGGGATCAAACTCTGGAAACTCAGGCGAGAATCCAGCTGTCGTACCATTCAGCCACTGCACTTGTTGATCACCATTTTTGACTCAATTGTGTAAAAAAGTGAGTCTGTGTTTTAACCCGTTTTTCGGTTGTCTGTGTGTGTGTGTGTGTGTGTCCGTGTGTCTGTGTGTCCGTGGTAAACTTTAACATTGACATTTTCTCTGCAAATACTTTGTCAGTTGACACCAAATTTGGCATAAAAATAGGAAAAATTCAGTTCTTTCCAGTCATCTTGTTTAAAACAATATTGTCCCTCTGGGATGGGCACAAAAAAATAAAGAATGAAGCCTAATTATATGCAAACTGCATTTACTGTTATATTTATATTTTTTGTATTCTCTAAACTTGGCACTTTGACCTCTTATTCTGACACAACAACTAGAGGATTCATTATTAGCATTTTTTGTTCAAACAGAAACTTCTTTTGCAAAGCATGGAATCTTTATTTATTTTGCAAACGTTTTGGTGCAGACAGTAAAAAAGGGAAATTACTCTGTAATTAATGCTAGGGGACTTAATTTATCACAAGTGAGTCTGGAAGGCCTTGCCTCTCTTGTTACCTGTTCTCTTGTCACTATGTGTTGACTTCAACATGACCACCAGCCGTTACATCTTAAAAAAAAAAAAAAAAAAAAAGGTACCTTTTCATTGGAAAGTATGTTGGCAGAAAGAAGAAGGAGGGAAGTTAGCAGATTGGTTAACTCTCTCCATATGAACAGCGAAAGAGACGACGTTAACAGCGTTTCACCCCAGTTACCACCATCAAAATATTGCAGGCGAAAGGCTCTTATACTGAAGAGGTGAATGTTGACAAAGAATACCACAATTCTGACAACGGAAGCAAAAGGTTGGGTCATTGAGACACCCACTGGACATCCGAAGGGTCTGTGTAGAGGAGAAGAGAGGACTGGCCGTACTGAGTGAGTTAAGACGCTCAGCTTCCAGTACAGAGTCGGTGAGGGTGTGGGTTTGAATCCCACTCTCGCCCTTTCTCCCAAGTGTGACTGGAAAATCACACTGAGCGTCTAGTCTTTTCGGATGAGACGATTAAATCGAGGTCCCTTGTGCAGCACACACTTGGCGGACTGAAAAAGAACCCATGGCAACGAGAGTGTTGTCTGGTCAAATTATGTGAAGAAAATTCCACCCTGATAGGTACATAAATGATCATAAGCATGTACTCAAGGCCTGACAAGAGCGTTAGGTTATGCTGCTGTCAGGCATCTGCCTAGCAGATGTGGTGTGGTGCATATGGATTTGTCCGAACGCAGTGACGCCTTCTTGAGAAACTGAAACTGAAACAGTGAAGTGTGTGTGTGTGTGTGTGACTGTGTGCAGGCAGACAGGCCTGGAGCCCACCAGCATGACCTACACGGTGTTGGCTGTCGGCTTTGCTGAGAGGGGGGAGATGGAGGAGGTGAAGAAGGTGAGTGTATTCCTCTGTGTGGGAGGGGGTGGGCGTGGGGGGTTGGGGGGGGGGGGGGAGGGTGGCTGGGGGGTTGTACAGTATGTATGTGATGTGTGTGTGTATGATTTTTGTTTTGTTTTGATGCCATCCTTCTTGGTCTTCTTTCTTTGACTCTTGTTGCTCTTAATCTGAAATTAATGGATGTGTGTGTATGTGTCATGTGTGTATGTTAATTTGTTGTATGTGCATTCGTTTCTGTGTTTGTGCATGTGTATGTGTGCATGCATGTTTGTGTGTGTGTGTGTGTCTGGTGTGTGTGTGTGTGTGTGTGTGTGTTCAGAAACAGCAATGAAACAGCCAGGAATCTAACCCGGGACCTTTAGATTGAAAGTCCAGTTTCTGTTGGGCCTTGAAAATTAGCACTTTCAAATCTCTCACATCATTGCACAGTAACAAATCAGTCCGACACAAAGCACACAAAAAACATGCACACAAAAACACACATCCTTAAACACACATGCATGCTAAAACACGCATGGAAGAAATGGATGTTGATCCATGAAATACAGATAATAATAATGATAATAATAATGGATACTTATATAGCACACTATCCAGAAATCTGCTCTAGGTGCTTTACAAAAACGCTTTGTTAACATAAAACATCACATCTATGTTGCATACACACACCAAAATATGACTACACGCACGCACGGACGCACGCACGCACGCACACTGCGTACATACATTTTAACAATACATGTGTATCTAACAGCTACCCTAACACATACGCACACATAGGCAGGCACAAACTTACATAAACACACGCACACAATACACATTCAGATATGGCATATGGTGCCTCAGTTACGCAGAGATTGCTTGAAGAGGAATGTTTTTAGATTTGTTTCAAAGGCTGTGGGCGAGGGACTGTGACGGACTGAAGTTGGCAGTGAATTCCAGGTCTGTGGGGCTGAAGAGCTAAAAGCTTGTGTATGGTGTTTGTGTGTGCACAGTACATCAGCCAGGCAGAGATAGAGAACGTGCCTCTACGTCCTGGTCAGCTCCTGGACATCTTTGTGGCTCTGGCCATGTCAGGTCACTCCCAGCATGTCTCTGAGGTTAGCAGTGTGAGTGTGTGTGTGTGTGTGTGTGTGTTTGTATGGAGAAGAAGAGGAATTTTGTCTGTCCTGTCACACATACCTGTGATGGTAGACATCTAGTTAAAGTGTTAATTTTTTGCATTTGAATGTTATCATTCAAAAATAATATTTAAAAAAAAAAGACGAGTGGAGGAGGGATGTTGTATATTTTTGGTGGTAAACAGGACAGATGGAAGGTGGAATGAGAGATGAAATTTGAAATGAACAGAAGTACAATTAATGTACTTCACAAAAAGAGAGCTCATCAGTTTAACCAGAGAAATAGCTGATAATGAAAGTGAAGAATCAAAAACATGAACATTTCTAGTGACTGTAGATGACAGATTTTTGTGTAAGGAAGGCTTCATTAACTCATTGTCAAAAATGTTGTGGTTAACCCTTTCGCTGCCAGGGAAATAAGATTTCAGTGAAATCTATTTGTCAGGGTTTTTTCACAAAAAACGGGTATATATTTTCCAAAAATTCTGTGCTCTTTGTTATCGGAGAAAAACCCATAAAAGTATATATTTTCTGAAAGGTAAATAAACAAAGAATACAAAACATGATGTTTTCCAATTTTATATATTTTCAGTGACATGCTGTTGTTTTGAGATCAGTGTTCTGTTTTTTGTCACATTTTCAACTTGTTCATTACAAACATTAGTCAGGTAATTTGCACCAGAATATCATATTTTCTGGACAAATGGATAATACCTGTACACACAAATTATACTAGAACAACCACAATAAAAAAAAAAAAAGAGACAGATAGACACTGCATTATGACTTCTCCAAGTGATAACATGGATGTGAGGCCACGCCCATTTATTTCCACCCTTCTTCCTCTTCACCCCTCTCACACGGTCGCTTCATCCAGTTCTCATCGGTTGGCTGAGTGCCAAGAAAATCGCTCACACTGTGTCCTGCTAATAATTCAGTCACTTTCTGTCTTCTGCTACAGCTGTACAGCAGGCATCACTCACTGATAGTCGTATATTGGCCAGTCTCTTCATTGCTCCCTTTATTTTCTATCAAATCGTCCTATAAATGTTCATCACTGTCTTCTCCTTTGAATTTATGCTTTAATTTGTTCTGAGCATCAGCTAAAGAAAGCAATCTTGGTTGATTTAGTTCACCACGATCGCATGTCTTGAGCATGGTGTCCGACATTTTGTTGAGCGAGTGATGAGAGGAGCCAGGCAAACACTGTGGCAGTAACCCAACCAAAAAATTCAAATAAAGGACTACCTCATGACGTAGATGGGGTTTCTTGCTATGTATAGAATCTAGAAAGATTCCCCTAGCTAAAGCTACCAGTATTTTTGTCAGTGAACTCAATGCAAAGCAGGGAAAAGTCCGAATATTTCGATGACGAGTTATTTCATCATTGTGGCAGCGAAGTGTACACTCTTGTGCTGACGAGTTATCTCGTCATATAGGCAGTCTAGGGGTGAACAGAATGAATGTCTAGCAGAACACAGGTATATTGTGAGATCAGAGTCCATCTGTTATATGGTGTGCAGGTCTTGTGGAAAACTCTTAGTTCATGGCACCGAAATGAATTGTGATTTACAGTTATCTTGTTATTCGAAATACATTTTACTTCTGGTTATAATTGATATGCAGAATTTTTTTCTTCTTTTTAATCTGTAAGCTAATGCAGTTTTGATGCTATTACAATGCAATTTTCTGGTTCTATAGATTTGCCAGCGTGGTAATGTCTTTTCATTTCATTCATATGGTGTATTAAATCATTCTTTTGCAGTTAATTGTGGCACATGAAAATACCACAGAGATCGAGGTAGTACTTGGAAAAAAAAAGATGTAATACTAGTTCCAGTTATGGTCATAGTATGACTTACATATATTTTATTTTTTAAAAACCAGATAATTGTTTGCTTTATTTTCATGTGCATTAGTGAGTAATTTACTGGTTGGAGAGTTTACTGAATACTGTATTAGGTGTATTCTGATGTGTGTTCTGCTTTAGCCTGAATGATGTGCAGCCTGTGTGTGTGTGTGTGTGTGTGTGTGTGTGTGTGTGTGTGTGCATGTTTGTGTGTGTCACAATATTCTACGTGAACTGCGTATTTGTTGTCACTGTAATGTGGATGTGATTGGGGATGAATTTCATTTTTATTATGGAATGCCGGAAATTTGCAAATCTTCGTAACGAGTTCATCCCTAAGAAATATTTGGATCCAAAGTTAGTTTTTAGTTTTTGCAATTTGTTGAAAATAGGGAGGAGAGTGTGTTTGAAAGTGGAGGGAGGGGGGGCGGGGGGGGGGGGGGGGGGAAAGATTTCAAGATGATATGCCTGCTGTTGTATTTTTGTCTGTTTTCATCACCAATTTCATTGTTTTATTTGTTGTTTGTATTTTGGTTTTTGGTGTATGATAATACCAACGTCGTTACTTTATATCTTCTATGCCCCAGCAGGGGTCAAAAGATGAAATATTCTTGATTCTGGATTCTTGTGTGTGTGTGTGTGTGTCACTGTGTGTGTGTGTGTCTCACTGTGTGTGTGTGTGTGTGTGTGTGTGTGCAGTTGTTCCCCTTCCTGCAGAGTGGCACCCCTTTCAACCAGGACGCCATCCGGGTGTGCAACCAGCTGATCGCTGTGGGCTACGAAGACGCCGCCTACCAGCTGTTCCTGGTAATGCCCAAACCCACACGGCTGGACACCGACCAGACCACCCTGGGTCGCTTCTTCCTGCGGGCCCTGGCGCGTCATCAGAGGGTCAGTCAGGGTTAACTGATAATGATGATAATGATAATAATGATACACCCTGGGTCGCTTCTTCCTGCGGGCCCTGGCGCGTCATCAGAGGGTCAGTCAGGGTTAACTGATAATGATGAAAATAACGATACACCCTGGGTCGCTTCTTCCTGCGGGCCCTGGCGCGTCATCAGAGGGTCAGTCGGGGTTAACTGATAATGATGATAATGATAATAATGATACACCCTGGGTCGCTTCTTCCTGCGGGCCCTGGCGCATCATCAGAGGGTCAGTCGGGGTTAACTAATAATGATGATAATGATAATAATGATACACCCTGGGTCGCTTCTTCCTGTGGGCCCTGGCGCGTCATCAGAGGGTCAGTCGGGGTTAACTAATAATGATGATAATGATATACCCTAGGTCAGTTCTTCCTGCGGGCCCTGGCACATCATCAGAGGGTCAGCCAGGGTTAACCAATAATAATAATACTGAAAATACTGATAATAATGATGATAATAGCAATACACCCTCGGTCACTTATCCCTGCAGGCCCTGGCATGTCATCAGAGGGTCAGACTGGGTTCACTTATAACAGACATACCTACAGCCCCAGTTTATGAGGAAAACAAATAAAAATGTCACTGCAATATATATATAAAAAAAATGCCTGGTCGTTATGGGGGGGAAAAAATAGGGTTGATTTCTCCAGGCGATTGGAATGGCAGCTTAGATGCACATGCACCAGAAAGGCCTTGAAATGTTGAGGCAACCCATCATGGCAAAGAAGAGGAATACGTGCGAGAACTATGCAGAAAAGACGTTGAGCGGTGACAGTATGCGTGCAGAACACTGCTTTACAAGCTTGGAGCAACAGTGACTGTGAGCAAATGTGTATTTGTATTTGTATTTCTTTTTATCGCAACAGATTTCTCTGTGTGAAATTCGGGCTGCTCTCCCCAGGGAGAGCGTGTCGCTACACTACAGCGCCACCCATTTTTTTGGGTATTTTTTCCTGCGTGCAGTTTGATTTGTTTTTCCTATCGAAGTGGATTTTTCTACAGAATTTTGCCAGGAACAACCCTTTTGTTGCCGTGGGTTCTTTTACGTGCGCTAAGTGCATGCTGCACACTGGACCTCGGTTTATCGTCTCATCCAAATGACTAGCGTCCAGACCACCACTCAAGGTCTAGTGGAGGGGGAGAAAATATCGGCGGCTGAGCCGTGATTCGAACCAGCACGCTCAGATTCTCTCTCGCTTCCTAGGCGGACGCGTTACCTCTAGGCCATCACTCCACATATAAGTATATGGTGTTGCTGATCATTTGGTTTGTTGTAGATTTGTGAAGGCTGAAGTGCTGATAGTTTCTTCCTCTTCTTCTTCTTCCTTTGTGGGCTGCAGCTCCCACGTTCACTCACTCGTATGTACACAAGTGGGCTTTAACATGTAGGACCGTTTTTACCCCCACCATGTAGGCAGCCATACTTTGTTGTAGGGGGTACTGATAGTTTGATTCTAGGGGAGATATGTCTGCAATTATTATGAAAATAATCATTTAGAAAGAAAAGAAGTAATATTTAATGATGATGATAATAACAGTGATAATAGTAAAAATAGTTATGACATAATTGGATACAAAACAGAAACGCCAAAGAATTGATAGACAGATAGAAAATGTGAAAAAACTTAGCCGTATGAAGTGCACAGGAACAGGTGTCATGATGGCTGCCAGAAAAAGAGGGCGCTAGCCAGGGGGACAAAGGGGATGTTACCTACTTCCGGGAGGTTATCGGCCGTAGTACTTTCATTTTCTCCGCATAGGCGGATAGTAGTTTGTATAGGACAGGAATGTCAGACCCCTGCCGGAGTCTGCACTAGTTGGGTCACGGTAAGTATGTTATTTAAACGTAATTTTAGATAGAAAATTTCCTGTTACTATTATTATGATGAGTATCATTATTATCATTATGATTACTGTAATAATTGGTGACAATGATGTGATGATGATTCATTCCTGTAATGTGCATAATCTTGCCATAATGCAGCTCAGTGGGCTGCCCACACAACCATGCGCATGTAGTTGTGTATCCTGTAGGTTCTGTGTGGGTGGTGTTTCAGCCGGTGGACAAGGTGGTGGAGATGGTGAAGGACATGCAGGAGAGAGAGCTCAACAAGGACAACCTGAGCGCCGTCGCTCAACTGGCCTACCTGGAGGGTCAGCCAGGTGGGTTGCTTGCTCATGGGCTCAGCAAGCCACTCTGTCGTCCTTGTTCTTCCAGTGTCTTTATGTTTGGAGTGATATCAGGCGGAGGGGGGTGTGGGGGGACTGAAAGGAAAAGGGAGGGGTGGGGAGAAGTGGGTGGGTGGGGTGGAAGCTGGAAGGGGGTGGTGGTGTAATGAAGTGGCTTGAGGGTGTGATGTGTGTGTGTGTGTGTGTTTGATGTGTGTGTGTAATTGTGTGTATGTGCATGCATGTGTTTGTGTTCATGACTGTAAGTTAAATTGTATTTGAACATCTATTCACAAAATGTGATATTAAGACATAAATCAGATCCAAGAAAAAAAAGAAAAAAAAAAAAAACCCAGCAAAACATACAGTTCTTGAAATGATGATGAATTTATGTCCCATGTCCACACCCTTTCTGGCAACCCTTTAGCAAGCATGGAACAGCACTTGGGTCTGTTCTGTCAACCTCTCTTTCTCTCCCCCCCCCCCCCCCAGCCCTCCCCCTCCGCCCCCCTGCCCCCTCCTCCCTCCCTGTGATTGTGTCATAAAATGTTACTGTTTGTTTCAGGCTATGCACTGGACTTGCTGGGGAAGATGAAGGAAGAGGTCAGTGCCTGTATGGTTAATTTGGGGGAATTTTGACTTGAGTTCATTTCCATTTTATGTCAGTCCCCATGTGGTTGATGAGGGCAGTTCTTACTGAGTTCACTTAATACGGGGAATTGTTACTGAGTTCGCTTCCAGTTTACGTCAGTCTCCGTGTGGTTAATTAGGGGAATTGTTACTGAGTTCACTTCCAGTTTACGTCAGTCTCCGTGTGGTTAATTAGGGGAATTGTTACTGAGTTCACTTCCAGTTTACGTCAGTCTCCGTGTGGTTAATTAGGGGAATTGTTACTGAGTTCGCTTCCAGTTTACGTCAGTCTCCGTGTGGATAATTAGGGGAATTGTTACTGAGTTCGCTTCCAGTTTACGTCAGTCTCCGTGTGGTTAATTAGGGGAATTGTTACTGAGTTCACATCCAGTTTACGTCAGTCTCCGTGTGGATAATTAGGGGAATTGTTACTGAGTTCACTTCCAGTTTACGTCAGTCTCCGTGTGGATAATTAGGGGAATTGTTACTGAGTTCGCTTCCAGTTTACGTCAGTCTCCGTGTGGATAATTAGGGGAATTGTTACTGAGTTCACTTCAGGTTACGTCAGTCTCCGTGTGGATAATTAGGGGAATTGTTACAGAGTTCGCTTCCAGTTTACGTCAGTCTCTGTGTGGATAATTAGGGGAATTGTTACAGAGTTCGCTTCCAGTTTACGTCAGTCTCCGTGTGGATAATTAGGGGAATTGTTACTGAGTTCGCTTCCAGTTTACGTCAGTCTCCGTGTGGATAATTAGGGGAATTGTTACAGAGTTCGCTTCCAGTTTACGTCAGTCTCTGTGTGGATAATTAGGGGAATTGTTACTGAGTTCGCTTCCAGTTTACGTCAGTCTCCGTGTGGATAATTAGGGGAATTGTTACTGAGTTCACTTCCAGGTTACGTCAGTCTCCGTGTGGTTAATTAGGGGAATTGTTACTGAGTTCATTTCCAGTTTACGTCAGTCTCCGTGTGGTTAATTAGGGGAATTGTTACTGAGTTCACTTCCAGTTTACGTCAGTCTCTGTGTGGTTAATTAGGGGAATTGTTACTGAGTTCACTTCCAGTTTACGTCAGTCTCCGTGTGGTTAATTAGGGGAATTGTTACAGAGTTCGCTTCCACTTTACGTCAGTCTCTGTGTGGATAATTAGGGGAATTGTTACTGAGTTCACTTCCAGGTTACGTCAGTCTCCGTGTGGATAATTAGGGGAATTGTTACTGAGTTCACTTCCAGGTTACGTCAGTCTCCGTGTGCTTAATTAGGGGAATTGTTACTGAGTTCACTTCCAGTTTACGTCAGTCTCCGTGTGGTTAATTAGGGGAATTGTTACTGAGTTCACTTCCAGTTTACGTCAGTCTCCATGTGGTTAATTAGGGGAATTGTTACTGAGTTCATTTCCAGTTTATGTTGGTTCCTTTAGGGGAATTTTTACTGAGTTTACTTCCACTTTTTGTCGGTTCCTTTGTGATTAATTAGGGGAATTTTTACTGAGTTGACTTCCAGTTTATGCCAGTCCTCATGTGGTTAATTAGGGGAATTTTTACTGAGTTTGCTTCCATTTTATGTCTTTTCCTTTGTGATTAATTAGGGGAATGTTTTTTTTACTGAGTTCACTTCCAGTTTATGTCAGTCCCCGTGTGGTTAATTGGGGGAATTGTTACTGAATTCATTTACATGTTTGGTTTTACTTAAAGGGACAGCTCTGAGTATATTCAAAGCAAAAAAAAAAAGGAAAAAAAAGTGTGTTCAAGATGTTTGTAACCAGAGTGAACGTTCCCTCTGCAGCATTTGGAAAGAAAAAAACCCGTTGAAGTCAAGTGGGTAGATGGATGGTGGTGGTGTGGTTCGAAAGGGAGAATGACCCAATTTTTACCCCTTTTACCTTTTCTATCCAAAATTTTATTTTACAGTTTTTTACAATTTTTACAAAATCTGTGGCATGCAGATTACAATTATGTTCCTTTTTACATGTATTACTGTCATCTCAGCCGTTTAATCATGTGTGTGTCTGTGCGTGGGTGTTAGTATGAGTGTTGGAGTGTAACAGTTGTAGTATCGATAGTATGTTTCTTTGTGAGTTTTATGCATTGTGTTTTTTTTAATAATATTAATGGTTCTGTTTTTATGTTTCTACTACTTTTTATATGCTTTCTTGTTTCACTTTAGGTACTGGATTGTAAAGCGCTTAGAGCTTGCTTATGCTTGTATTATAGCGCTATATAAAAATGAAATATTATTATTATTATTATTAAGTATGTGAGTGTGTGTAAACAGGGTGAGTTATACACATTGTGAGTGACCACGTGGATGTGTGTGTGTGTCTGGCAGGGTCTGCCGATTCGGGCCCACTACTTCTGGCCAGCTCTGTGTCAGTTCAGGGATGCCAGCAACAAGGAGGGTGAGCTTTGCTTTTGGATGCACAGTACAGCACAGTACAGTACAGTACAGTACAATACAAAACAGTACAGTACAGTGCTATACTGTACAGTACGATACGATACGATACAGTATAATACAGTACAGTGCAGTGCGGTACAGTGCAGTACAATACAGTACTGTACAGTACAATACAAAACAGTGTGGTACAGTACAGTACAGTACAGTGTAATGCAGTACAGTACGATACAATACAGTACAGTGCAGTATGATAAAGTACAGTACAGTACAGTACAGTCCAGTGCAGTACATTTCAGTGCAATACAACGTTACAGTACAATATAATAAAATCCACAATACAATACAAAACAAAACAATACAATACAACACAGCACAAAAGAGTATAATACAATACAATATAGTATAATACAATACAGTTTGGTACAGTACGATACAGTGCAGTACATCTGACTTATCTGATTGGAAATACCTGTTGCATCCAGTGGTACCTCCACCAGTGAACGCTGACTGAGGCTGGTGTGTGTGTGTGCATGTGCATGCATGTATGCATGTGTGTGTGTGTGTGTATGTGGTGCATGTGTGTGTGTGTGGTGCGTGCATGTGTGTGCGTGTGTGTGTGGTGCGCGTGTGTGTGTGTGTGTGGTGCGTGTGTGTGTGTGTGTGTGTGTGTGGTGCATGTGTGTGTGTGTGTGTGTTTGTGGTGCGTGTGTGTGTGTGGTGCGTGTGTGTGTGTGTGAGTGTGTGTTTGTGGTGCGCGTGTGCGTGTGTGTTTGTGTGCGTGTGTGTGTGGTGTGTGTGTTTGTGGTGCGTGTTTGTGTGTGTGTTTGTGTGTGTGGTCTGTGCGTGTGTGTGTGTGTGTTGATCAGGGATCTACGAGGTGATGGGCCAGATGAGGGCGCTGTGCAGCTCTCAGGACGACTTCATCCTCACCCTTCACAACTACACCATCCCTGCCCTGCTGGCCCTGGGGGAAGCACAGTCTGACATCTTCGACAACATGCAGGTGATGCAGGCTTTTTGCAGTGGCTGTAGAGTTCAGCACATTACAACATAGGATAACACAGCACAGCACAGGCACAACACAGCACAATTGCAATAATAATAATAATAATAATGGATACTTATATAGCACACTATCCAGAAATCTGCTCTAGGTGCTTTACAAAAACGCTTTTGATAACATAAAACATTATATCTATGTTACATACACACACCAAAATGTGACCACACACACACACACACACGCACGCACGCACGCGCACACACACACGCACGCACGCACGCACGCACGCACGCACGCACGCACGCACGCACGCACACACACACACACACACACACACTGCATACATACATTTTAACATACATGTGTATCTAACAGCTACCCTAACACATACGCACACATAGGCAGGCACAAACTTACATAAACACACGCACACACAATACACATTCATATACATGCATGTAGTTGTGGACCTGCCACAATTGAACTTATTGCTGAGGGAAAAGGTGAGTTTTGAGACGAGATTTAAAAGATGCGAGGGAATCAGAATGACGGAGGTTATCAGGGAGCTTGTTCCACGTCTTTGGCGATTGAAAAGAAAACGATCTGTGTCCATAGGTCTTACTTCTGACGTGAGGTATCCTGAGAAGTCGAGTATCAGAGGAAGAACGGAGCTGGCGAGACGGGGTATAGATATGGATGAGTTCAGAAAGATACTTGGGGCCAGATCCGTTGACTGCAGAAAAGGTCAGAGTGGATAGCTTATAGTCTATTCGATCAGAAACAGGCAACCAGTGGAGAGACTGAAGAAGAGGAGAAACATGGTCAAATTTAGAAGCTCTGCAAATGAGTCTGGCAGCGTTATTCTGAATTCGTTGGAGTCTGTCTAACAGGTATTTGGGAAGGCCGGCCAAAAGAGAGTTGCAGTAATCCAATCTTGAGAGAACCAGAGAGCATACAAGTGTCTTGGTTGCATCGGTTGAGAGATAGTGGCGGATAGAGCTGATTCTACGCAGTTCCAAATAGGCAACTTTACAGATATTCGAAATGTGCTGTTGGAAGGAAAGAGACTGGTCCAGGATTACACCAAGACTGCGAACAGAGGGAGAAAGTGAAACAGGTGTGCTATTGATCAGAACAGAGTCAGGAAAGGAAGGATGTTGACGAAACTTCTTTGGACAGGTTATCATCAATTCAGTCTTATCATCATTTAATTGCAGCTTGTTGAGAGTCATCCAGTCCTTTAGGCCAGCAATGCACTCCTGTGTTTGAGTCACCAGTGCATCAAATTCAGCTATGGAGGCCGACTGATAAAGTTGTGTGTCATCAGCAAAGCTCTCATGCGACATCGTGTGATGACTGATGACATCCGACACAGGAGCCGCATACAGCACGAAAAGAACAGGACCTAGGATGGACCCTTGTGGGACACCATATTTCAAGGCAGATACTCTAGAGTATGTACCATTTACACACACTTTCTGTGTACGATCTGACAGGTAAGACGTGATCCATGCTAGTGCAGTGTCACGAATACCAAAGGAAGTTTTAAGTCTGTTCAAGAGGATAGAGTGGTCGATAGTGTCAAAAGCTGCTGACAAATCTAAGAGAGCGAGAACAGATATCTTATCCTCATCAAATCCCGAAAGCAAATCATTCACTATTCTAAGAAGGGCTGTTTCGCAACTATGACCATATCTATAAGCTGACTGGTGGGAATTAAGTAAGCCATTCCGCAATGCAACACAACGCGGCACGACACGGTGTAACACACAACACAACATGGCACAGCACGGCACAACACAAGTACCATGTGACGCAACACGACTTTTCACAACGCAATGCAACGCAGTGCAGCACAACACAGCATTACACAATACAACACAGCACAGTTCAACGTAACACAGGACAGGTTTATTCACACACTACACAACACAGCACAGGTCAACACAATGCAACGCAGTGCAACACAACACAGCATTACACAATGCAACACAGCACAGTTCAACATTACACAGGACAGGTTTATTCACACTTTACACAACACAGCACAGGTCAACACAATGCAACGCAGTGCAACACAACACAGCATTACACAATACAGCACAGTACAGTTCAACGTAACACAGGACAGGTTTATTCACACACTACACAACGCAGCACAGGTCACCACAACACAACACAGTTCAGTACAACACCGGGTGACTTCATCTATACCTTGCATAGCTACTCCATCCCTGCACGGCTCATTCTAGGGGAAACACAGTCAGAGACATCTTCTGTAACTTACATGGTGATTCAGACTGTTGCCGTACTGTTGAGTTGATTACAGTACAACACTGGACGGTACAACACAACGCAGCGCACCACACCACAAACACAACGCAACATTACACAGCACAGCACAACACAGTTCAATGGAACACATGATGACTTCATCCACACGTAGCATAGGTACACCATCCATGCTCTGCTGGCCATGGGAGGGAAACAGCCTGACTGACATCTTTCATAACTTAAGGTGATGCAGACTTTTGCAGTACTGTTGAGTTCAGCACAACACAACACAACTCATCGCAACACAACACAACGCAGCACAAAGCAACACAACACAACACAAAGCAACACAACGCAACACAGCACAGCACAACACAGCGCACCACAGCACAACACAACACAACACAGTGCAACACAACACAACACAAAAAAGAACACAACACAGTGCAACACAACACAACACAAAACAACACAACACAACACTGCAACACAACACAACACAACACAACACAACACAGTGCAATGCAACACAACACAACACAACACAACACAACACAACACAGTGCAACACAACACAACACAACACAACACAGTGCAACACAACACAACACAAAACAACACAACACAGTGCAACACAACACAACACAAAACAACACAACACAGTGCAACACAACACAACACAACACAACACAACACAACACAGTGCAACACAACACAACACAACACAACACAGTGCAACACAACACAACACAAAACAACACAACACAGTGCAACACAACACAACACAAAACAACACAACACAGTGCAACACAACACAACACAACACAACACAACACAGTGCAACACAACACAACACAAAACAACACAACACAACACTGCAACACAACACAACACAACACAACACAGTGCAATGCAACACAACACAACACAACACAACACAACACAACACAACACAACACAACACAGTGCAACACAACACAACACAACACAGTGCAACACAACACAACACAACACACCACACCACAACACAACACAACAACACAACACAAAGCAACACAACACAGCACAGCACAGCACAGCACAGCACAGCACAGTTCAACCACAACACAATTCAATCACAATACAGGATGACTATCCACACCTTGCATAGCTACTCCATCCTGGCACTGCTGGTCTGGGGGGGGAGGGGGGGGGAATACTGTCATCTTCAACAGCTTTCAGGTGATGCTTGCAGTGCAAAACAGTACAGTGCAATACAGAGTAGTTCATTATCCCCTAGAAGAGATCTGATGTTATGGTGTAAAACACATAAACAGTGCACTGGCATCGAGAGTCGTTCAGTACGTATACACAAAAGACATTATAATGCTTTGCTGATAGAATGGAGTAAACCATACGTACAATAATCACAAGTCATGCACACAAATATATAATCACCATGCAATACAAAACAACACATCACTCACCCACCTCCCTCTCTTTCTCTCTCCCCTCTTCCTTCTTATTGTGACATGCAAAATTCATGCGCACATGCAAACACACGCACACTTCTTTGCGCACTGTGTGTGTGCATGTGTCTGCCGTTATGTTTTGCGATTATAGGATTCATTAGGATTACCCATACATTGTAAGACGATTACAGTTACCCATTGTAAGGAGATTAAGAATACCCATACATTGTTAGATGATTTAGAATTACCAATACATTTTAGAGCAGTGTGATGTATAACTGTCTCATTAGTCATTATTATATTTTTGAATAATATTTTTGTGAAGACAATGCACAGTGGATTATAGTGCCGCTTTGACACTTCAGACCACACTGCAGTGAATCATGTGACACAAACAGAATGATGACCGTCCCATTGTATGTTTCAGACACTTCAGACCACACTGCAGTGAATCATGTGACACAAACAGAATGATGACTGCACCGTTGTATGTTTCAGACACTTCAGACCACACTGCAGTGAATCATGTGACACAAACAGAATGATGACTGCACCGTTGTATGTTTCAGACACTTCAGACCACACTGCAGTGAATCATGTAACACAAACAGAATGATGACTGCCCCATTGTATGTTTCAGACACTTCAGACCACACTGCAGTGAATCATGTAACACAAACAGAATGATGACCGTCCCATTGTATGTTTCAGACACTTCAGACCACACTGCAGTGAATCATTAACACAAACAGAATGATGACTGCACCGTTGTATGTTTCAGACACTTCAGACCACACTGCAGTGAATCATGTAACACAAACAGAATGATGACTGCACCGTTGTATGTTTCAGACACTTCAGACCACACTGCAGTGAATCATGTAACACAAACAGAATGATGACTGCACCGTTGTATGTTTCAGACACTTCAGACCACACTGCAGTGAATCATTAACACAAACAGAATGATGACTGCACCGTTGTATGTTTCAGACACTTCAGACCACACTGCAGTGAATCATGTAACACAAACAGAATGATGACTGCCCCATTGTATGTTTCAGACACTTCAGACCACACTGCAGTGAATCATGTGACACAAACAGAATGATGACTGCACCGTTGTATGTTTCAGACACTTCAGACCACACTGCAGTGAATCATGTGACACAAACAGAATGATGACCGCCCCGTTGTATGTTTCAGACACTTCAGACCACACTGCAGTGAATCATGTAACACAAACAGAATGATGACTGCCCCATTGTATGTTTCAGACACTTCAGACCACACTGCAGTGAATCATGTAACACAAACAGAATGATGACCGTCCCATTGTATGTTTCAGACACTTCAGACCACACTGCAGTGAATCATTAACACAAACAGAATGATGACTGCACCGTTGTATGTTTCAGACACTTCAGACCACACTGCAGTGAATCATGTAACACAAACAGAATGATGACTGCACCGTTGTATGTTTCAGACACTTCAGACCACACTGCAGTGAATCATGTAACACAAACAGAATGATGACTGCACCGTTGTATGTTTCAGACACTTCAGACCACACTGCAGTGAATCATTAACACAAACAGAATGATGACTGCACCGTTGTATGTTTCAGACACTTCAGACCACACTGCAGTGAATCATGTAACACAAACAGAATGATGACCGTCCCATTGTATGTTTCAGACACTTCAGACCACAATGCAGTGAATCATGTGACACAAACAGAATGATGACTGCCCCATTGTATGTTTCAGACACTTCAGACCACACTGCAGTGAATCATTAACACAAACAGAATGATGACTGCACCGTTGTATGTTTCAGACACTTCAGACCACACTGCAGTGAGTCATGTGACACAAACAGAATGATGACTGCACCATTGTATGTTTCAGACACTTCAGACCACACTGCAGTGAATCATGTGACACAAACAGAATAATGACTGCACCGTTGTATGTTTCAGACACTTCAGACCACACTGCAGTGAATCATGTAACACAAACAGAATGATGACTGCACCGTTGTATGTTTCAGACACTTCAGACCACACTGCAGTGAATCATTAACACAAACAGAATGATGACTGCCCCATTGTATGTTTCAGACACTTCAGACCACACTGCAGTGAATCATGTGACACAAACAGAATGATGACTGCCCCATTGTATGTTTCAGACACTTCAGACCACACTGCAGTGAATCATTAACACAAACAGAATGATGACCGTCCCATTGTATGTTTCAGACACTTCCGACCACACTGCAGTGAATCATTAACACAAACAGAATGATGACTGCACCGTTGTATGTTTCAGACACTTCAGACCACACTGCAGTGAATCATGTGACACAAACAGAATGATGACCGTCCCATTGTATGTTTCAGACACTTCAGACCACACTGCAGTGAATCATTAACACAAACAGAATGATGACTGCACCGTTGTATGTTTCAGACACTTCAGACCACACTGCAGTGAATCATGTGACACAAACAGAATGATGACCGTCCCATTGTATGTTTCAGACACTTCAGACCACACTGCAGTGAATCATGTGACACAAACAGAATGATGACTGCACCGTTGTATGTTTCAGACACTTCAGACCACACTGCAGTGAATCATGTAACACAAACAGAATGATGACTGCACCGTTGTGTGTTTCAGACACTTCAGACCACACTGCAGTGAATCATGTAACACAAACAGAATGATGACCGTCCCATTGTATGTTTCAGACACTTCAGACCACACTGCAGTGAATCATGTGACACAAACAGAATGATGACTGCACCGTTGTATGTTTCAGACACTTCAGACCACACTGCAGTGAATCATGTGACACAAACAGAATGATGACTGTCCCATTGTATGTTTCAGACACTTCAGACCACACTGCAGTGAATCATGTGACACAAACAGAATGATGACCGTCCCATTGTATGTTTCAGACACTTCAGACCACACTGCAGTGAATCATTAACACAAACAGAATGATGACCGTCCCATTGTATGTTTCAGACACTTCAGACCACACTGCAGTGAATCATGTAACACAAACAGAATGATGACCGTCCCATTGTATGTTTCAGACACTTCAGACCACACTGCAGTGAATCATTAACACAAACAGAATGATGACTGCACCGTTGTAAGTTTCAGACACTTCAGACCACACTGCAGTGAATCATTAACACAAACAGAATGATGACCGTCCCATTGTATGTTTCAGACACTTCAGACCACACTGCAGTGAATCATTAACACAAACAGAATGATGACCGTCCCATTGTATGTTTCAGACACTTCAGACCACACTGCAGTGAATCATTAACACAAACAGAATGATGACTGCCCCATTGTATGTTTCAGACACTTCAGACCACACTGCAGTGAATCATGTAACACAAACAGAATGATGACCGTCCCATTGTATGTTTCAGACACTTCAGACCACACTGCAGTGAATCATGTGACACAAACAGAATGATGACTGCACCGTTGTATGTTTCAGACACTTCAGACCACACTGCAGTGAATCATGTGACACAAACAGAATGATGACTGTCCCATTGTATGTTTCAGACACTTCAGACCACACTGCAGTGAATCATGTGACACAAACAGAATGATGACCGTCCCATTGTATGTTTCAGACACTTCAGACCACACTGCAGTGAATCATTAACACAAACAGAATGATGACCGTCCCATTGTATGTTTCAGACACTTCAGACCACACTGCAGTGAATCATGTAACACAAACAGAATGATGACCGTCCCATTGTATGTTTCAGACACTTCAGACCACACTGCAGTGAATCATTAACACAAACAGAATGATGACTGCACCGTTGTAAGTTTCAGACACTTCAGACCACACTGCAGTGAATCATTAACACAAACAGAATGATGACCGTCCCATTGTATGTTTCAGACACTTCAGACCACACTGCAGTGAATCATTAACACAAACAGAATGATGACCGTCCCATTGTATGTTTCAGACACTTCAGACCACACTGCAGTGAATCATTAACACAAACAGAATGATGACTGCCCCATTGTATTTTTCAGACACTTCAGACCACACTGTAGTGAATCATTAACACAAACAGAATGATGACTGCCCCATTGTATGTTTCAGACACTTCCGACCACACTGCAGTGAATCATTAACACAAACAGAATGATGACCGTCCCATTGTATGTTTCAGACACTTCAGACCACACTGCAGTGAATCATGTAACACAAACAGAATGATGACCGCACCGTTGTATGTTTCAGACACTTCAGACCACACTGCAGTGAATCATTAACACAAACAGAATGATGACTGCACCGTTGTATGTTTCAGACACTTCAGACCACACTGCAGTGAATCATTAACACAAACAGAATGATGACCGTCCCATTGTATGTTTCAGACACTTCAGACCACACTGCAGTGAATCATGTAACACAAACAGAATGATGACCGTCCAGTTGTATGTTTCAGACACTTCAGACCACACTGCAGTGAATCATGTAACACAAACAGAATGATGACCGTCCCATTGTATGTTTCAGACACTTCAGACCACACTGCAGTGAATCATTAACACAAACAGAATGATGACTGCCCCGTTGTATGTTTCAGACACTTCAGACCACACTGCAGTGAATCATGTGACACAAACAGAATGATGACCGTCCCATTGTATGTTTCAGACACTTCAGACCACACTGCAGTGAATCATTAACACAAACAGAATGATGACTGCACCGTTGTATGTTTCAGACACTTCAGACCACACTGCAGTGAATCATGTGACACAAACAGAATGATGACCGTCCCATTGTATGTTTCAGACACTTCAGACCACACTGCAGTGAATCATTAACACAAACAGAATGATGACCGTCCCATTGTATGTTCCAGACACTTCAGACCACACTGCAGTGAATCATGTAACACAAACAGAATGATGACCGTCCCATTGTATGTTTCAGACACTTCAGACCACACTGCAGTGAATCATGTAACACAAACAGAATGATGACCGTCCCATTGTATGTTTCAGACACTTCAGACCACACTGCAGTGAATCATGTGACAGAAACAGAACGATAACCGTGCCACTGTGTGTTTCAGAAGCATGACTGGGCAGCAGAGGACGTTCACATTGCCTACTTCCTGTCTCTGTTGGAAAACCTCAAAGTGCAGGAAGCTCTGGACTTCTGTGAGTCACACATTGTTTCTCTTGATCCCACTGTGTACATAAACAGCATTTCTACCCGGCTTTGCCAGACGATGATTAATGCGTTTGGTGATTGACCAATGAAATTGTTGGGCTCAGAGTTTGACCTTGACCTTAGAATAATGTCTTTCTCCTGTTTGCAATGCTTCAACCCTCACAGACGAAAGAAATGATAGCAGACTGTAGACCTCCACATGGATCAGCGGCTGACGGGCGCAATAGCCGAGTGGTTAAAGCGTTGGACTTTCAATCTGAGGGTCCCCGGTTCGAATCTCGGTAACGGCGCCTGGTGGGTAAAGGGTGGAGATTTTTTACGATCTCCCAGGTCAACATATGTGCAGACCTGCTAGTGCCTGAACCCCCTTCGTGTGTATATGCAAGCAGAAGATCAAATACGCACGTTAAAGATCCTGTAATCCATGTCGGCGTTCGGTGGGTTATGGAAACAAAAACATACCCAGCATGCACACCCCCGAAAACGGAGTATGGCTGCCTACATGGCGGGGTAAAAACGGTCATACATGTAAAAGCCCACTCGTGTGCATACGAGTGAACGCAGAAGAAGAAGAAGAAGAAGGTGGGTTATAGAAACAAGAACATACCCAGCATGCACGCCCCCGAAAGCGGAGTTTGGCTGCGTACATGGCGGGGTAAAAACGGTCATACACGTAAAAGCCCACTTGTGTACATACGAGTGAACGTGGGAGTTGCAGCCCACGAACAAAGAAGAAGATCAGCGGCGGCAGAGGAGGTCATCAGCTAACTGGCTAACACTAGTCACTCCTCTTCTTCTTCGTTCGGTGGCTGCAGCTCCCACATTCACTCGTATGTACATGAGCGGGCTTTTACGCGTATGACTGTTTTTACCCCGCCATGTTGGCAGCTATACTCCATTTTCGGAGGGGGGGGGGGGTGCTGCATGCTGGTTATGTTTCCATAACCCACCGAACGCTGACACAGATTACAGGATCTTTAACGTGTGTATTTGATCTTCTGCTTGTGTATATGCACGAAGGGGGTTCAGGCACAAGCAGGTCTGCACATATGTTAACCTGTGGGAGATCGGAAAAATCTCCACCCCTTTACTCACCAGAAGCTGTTACTGAGATTCGAACCCGGGCTCCTCAGATTGAAAGTCCAACGCTTTAACCACTCGGCTGTTGCGCCGGTGACACTAATCACTCTAATTTGGAGAGTCTTCACGCCATGGAACTTTAACTAAAACTGAGCTTGGATGCTGAAGAGTATTGTAAGCTTAATGAACAGGAGGCTGATTGGGGGTGGTATTCAAGAGACCATTGTACCTGCGGGTAAAGGTTTACCTTTGGGTAAATCTGCATGAGGTAAGGCAAACAGGACTTTCCTCATGTAGAATTATCTGAAGGTACGCCTTTACGCCTTTACCCACAGATGGTCTGTTGAATACTACCCCTGTTTGGCACTTCTGATGGAGCAAGGGAACAGGACTTGCCGTGTGGATATCAGCTGGCCATTTGTCGCCATTTGTCATTGATATATATCGGCCGTAGTTTTGTTTTCTCCGCATAGGCGGATAGTAGTTTGCTAAGGCAGGAATGTCAGACCCCTGCCAGAGTCTGCACTAGTTGGGTCATGGTAAGTATGTTATTTAAACATAATTTTAGATAGAAAATTTCCTATTACAAATGCTCAGCTAATATTCTTTAATATATTGGTGTCATGAAAAACACAACTGCCTGACGCTCAGCTCTTAAAAAAAAAAAAAAAAAATGCTGGTATCCTTTGTAGTTTGAATAGATTCTCATTTGAATGATTAAGTAACCAGCATGTCAAGACAGATTTAAAAGATAAGATTAAAGTGTACCATGTCTTACTTTTGGAACTTGTGCTTGCTGAAAGGTAGACTACCGTATAATGACTGGACAGCTGTTAGTATTAGTGGAGGTGTATCCCCATCCCACTGAAGAGTTATTGTGTGTGTGTGCGCGTGCATGTGTGTACATGTGTGTGAACTATGTCTGTGTATATGTGTGTGTGTGAGTGAAGATGGCTATGAACTATGTATTGATATGATTTGTGTGTGTTTGTGTGTATGTGCATATGGCGTGTGTGTGTGTGTGTGTGTGCTTGTGCTATGTACATGGGTGTGCTTGTGCATGGTGTGTGTGTGTGTGTGTGTGTGTGTGTGTGCATCAGTGTCGAGTCACAAGGTGTCAGTGAAGATGACGTCAGTGCGGGCCTGTGTGCTGAATCTGGTGGGCCGTGATGTGGACTGGAGGACTGTGCTGCAGGTATCAAATAATAATCATAATAGTAATGGTAATAATGATTCTAAAAATATTTAAAAAAGAAAGATGATCATGATAATGATGTTAATGATGATAATGATGTTGATGATGATGATGATGATGATAAAATCATAAGAATCATGAGTATTTATAAAGCAATCTACCTACCTCCTTAGCACAGTGGCTCAGAGCACTAAAAATCAACATAAATATGGGAAAACAAAAACTAACAACAAAGTGCACCTCATCATGTGTTGCATCATCATCATCATGGTTCACATCATCATCATGGGTCACATCATCATCATCATCATCATGGGTCACATCATCATCATCATCATCATCATCATGGGTCACATCATCATCATCATGGGTCACATCATCATCATCATCATCATCATCATCATGGGTCACATCATCATCATCATGGGTCACATCATCATCATCATCATGGGTCACATCATCATCATCATCATGGGTCACATTATCATCATCATCATCATCATCATGGGTCACATCATCATCATCATGGGTCACATCATCATCATGGGTCACATTATCATCATCATCATCATCATCATCATGGGTCACATTATCATCATCATCATCATCATCATGGGTCACATCATCATCATCATCATCATCATGGGTCACATCATCATCATCATGGGTCACATCATCATCATCATCATCATCATCATCATCATGGGTCACATCATCATCATCATCATCATCATCATCATCATGGGTCACATCATCATCATCATCATCATGGGTCACATCATCATCATCATGGGTCACATCATCATCATCATCATCATGGGTCACATCATCATCATCATGGGTCACATCATCATCACATCATCATCATCATGGGTCACATCATCATCATCATGGGTCACATCATCATCATGGGTCACATCATCATCATCATGGGTCACATCATCATCATCATCATGGGTCACATCATCATCATGGGTCACATCATCATCATGGGTCACATCATCATCATCATGGGTCACATCATCATCATCATGGGTCACATCATCATCATGGGTCACATCATCATCATCATGGGTCACATCATCATCATCATCATGGGTCACATCATCATCATGGGTCACATCATCATCATGGGTCACATCATCATCATCATCATCATCATCATCATCATGGGTCACATCATCATCATCATGGGTCACATCATCATCATCATCATCATCATGGGTCACATCATCATCATCATGGGTCACATCATCATCATCATGGGTCACATCATCATCATCATCATCATCATGGGTCACATCATCATCATCATGGGTCACATCATCATCATCATGGGTCACATCATCATCATCATCATCATCATGGGTCACATCATCATCATCATGGGTCACATCATCATCATCATGGGTCACATCATCATCATGGGTCATATCATCATCATCATCATCATCATGGGTCACATCATCATCATCATCATCATGGGTCACATCATCATCATCATGGGTCACATCATCTATAACTCATGACTGACATGATGAAAACAAAGTTAAAACGATGATGGTGATAATTATAACGATGGTGTTGCCTGTGGTTCATGAGCTGCAGGTACATACATACAATGGAGGGCGGAACACAATGTGAAAAGGAAAAAAAACAGACAAAATCAATGCCACTAGACCTTCAGGAAAAAATGCAATAAACGGTGGCCATTCTACATGATATTTGATGACATACATGACATAATACTGTGTACATGGCAAGATTTTTGTCTCATGTTCGTGAACAAAGTATGTATTGACCGGGTTTCAGTTGTCTGTGTGTCCATTAAATGTGTGTGTGTGTGTGCCGGTGGTAAACTTTAATGGTGTTTTCTGAGCTTTTACACATGGTAGGATGGTGGGTATGGATAAGATCTTTGAAGTCATCCTTTTTATGATAATGTGGTAAGCAGGATAAGAGATCCTAGTTCAAGGTCATTATTTGCAAAATAGCAAAAGCTGATTGAGACTGTATCTTAACTGCAACATTTTTCAAACTTGGTATTGAGACTGTTCATGAGTACAGCATGATCCTTCAGGAAAATCCAAATCCAAGACCTGAGGTTAAAGGTCAAGGTCACAACATTGCATCCATCGATAGGAAAAGTTTCTACATGCAAGAGTGAGAAGGTCTTGTATACAATCTTCATAGAATTTGGTATACTGATTGGTCATGGTGAGAACAAAACCAGTGTAAAGAGTCAAGGCTAGGGTTCGGAGTTCAAGGTGACAAACAACATGGCGTGCTGGATGAAATAATAATAATAATAATAATAATAATAATAATGGTATTTATATAGTGCTGAATCTTGTGCAGAGACAAATCAAAGTGCTTTCGCACCAGTCAATCTCATGCACGCATAACTCTAAAACTGGAGAAACTGAACACAAGGAAGAGGCAGAGGATAGAGGCTAGGGAAGCATGATAGAACTTTGGTTTTTTTCACCCATTTTTCACCAGACATAGCACTGCAATGGGTTTCCGTCAGAGCATAAATGCTTTGTGAATTGAGAGCTCATAGGCCAAGGTCATTTTTATAGTGAAAAAAAAAAAAAAAGAAAAAGAAAAAAAAGACCAGATTTGTTTGTTGGGTTAAGTGGGTAACACATGTGAGTTGTGTGCCTCAGAGACCCCTAGAGTTAGGTCAACAGGAGGACAGGTTGGATGCTAGAGGTTGGGTACTCTGTTTACGCATACCCAGATTCAGACACTCGACTGTTGGCCGCCGTTCTTTCTCTGTTTCTGGACCTTGCGATTGGAATGAACTTCCTTTTTCGCTTCGTCAAGTCTCCACACTCAGCTCTTTCAAGTCTGGCCTTAAAAACCCACCTCTTCCCAAAATAGCCTCCCTTGCCTGCCTCTTCCTTGTCTTTAGTTTCTACAGTTTTAGAGTTATGCATGCGTGTGAATGACTGGTGCGAAAGCGCTTTGATTTGTCTCTGCACAAGATCCAGCGCTATATAAGTACCATTATTATTATTATTATTATTACAGTGCCATCCACTGGTCCTCCAGTGTGGGGCTTGGGGACAGGGCTAACAACCTGGTCATATAAAAAAAAAAGAAAGAAAAAAAAAGGAAACAAAATTTGTTACAAAAAAAACAACACAGAGAAGATAACATCACTACTGTGTGTGAGGGGCGTCCGGAGTCATGGGAAGACACCTGAATGAACGACAGTGGTGAAATCTGAAAGGAATCCACTGACCGGAAGACGGAAGTCCTGAACGCCAAACACAAAAACCAGGACAGGATTTCAGTAACATGCCAACCATGTAGGAAATGGGGGGGAAAACCAGCTCCAGTCACATGAGAGATGAGATGCAGAGACTCGTGAGTCTCGAAGGACTCGTTTCACTTTGTGGGTTGTTTATTTTGTGTGTGTGTGTGTGTCTGTGTGTCCCCCAGATCCTGAGCAAGTTGAAGAGCGAGAGTGAGTTGTGGCGTGTTCCGGCGTTGGAGGTGACGGCCATTGTGCTGCGACAGGTGCTGATCCAGCAGCGAAAGGCGGACTGGGCCGGCACTCAGGACGTCTTCAGCTTCATGACCGACAATGTGAGTACCGCCTCTGTGTGTGTGTGTGTGTGTGTGTGTGTGTGTGTGTGCAGAGGGAGGGGTCCTGGGAGGTGTAGTTCTATCACTCTGATAGGGCAGAGAAATACTGTTGTGTATAGAGAGTTCTATCACTCTGATAGGGCAGAGAAGTACTGTTGTGTATAGAGAGTTCTATCACTCTGATAGGGCAGAGAAATACTGTTGTGTATAGAGAGGTGTAGTTCTGTCACTCTGATAGGGCAGAGAAGTACTGTTGTGTATAGAGAGGTGTAGTTCTGTCAGTCTGATAGGGCAGAGAAATACTGTTGTGTATAGAGAGGTGTAGTTCTATCACTCTGATAGGGCAGAGAAATACTGTTGTGTATAGAGAGGTGTAGTTCTGTCATTCTGATAGGGCAGAGAAGTACTGTTGTGTATAGAGAGGTGTAGTTCTGTCACTCTGATAGGGCAGAGAAGTACTGTTGTGTATAGAGAGTTCTATCACTCTGATAGGGCAGAGAAATACTGTTGTGTATAGAGAGGTGTAGTTCTATCACTCTGATAGGGCAGAGAAATACTGTTGTGTATAGAGAGGTGTAGTTCTGTCACTCTGATAGGGCAGAGAAATACTGTTGTGTATAAGAGGTGTAGTTCTATCACTCTGATAGGGCAGAGAAATACTGTTGTGTATAGAGAGGTGTAGTTCTATCACACTGATAGGGCAGAGAAATACTGTTGTGTATAAGAGGTGTAGTTCTGTCATTCTGATAGGGCAGAGAAATACTGTTGTGTATAGAGAGTTCTATCACTCTGATAGGGCAGAGAAATACTGTTGTGTATAGAGAGTTCTATCACTCTGATAGGGCAGAGAAATACTGTTGTGTATAAGAGGTGTAGTTCTATCACTCTGATAGGGCAGAGAAATACTGTTGTGTATAGAGAGGTGTAGTTCTATCACTCTGATAGGGCAGAGAAATACTGTTGTGAGTAGAGAGGTGTAGTTCTATCACTCTGATAGGGCAGAGAAATACTGTTGTGTATAGAGGGGTGTAGTTCTATCACTCTGATAGGGCAGAGAAGTACTGTTGTGTATAGAGGGGTGTAGTTCTATGCTCTGATAGGGCAGAAAAATACTGTTGTGTACAGAAAGGTGCAGTTCTGGCACTTTGATAACGCAGTACATAGAATATAAGCACTATACGTAGAAGGATTAATGATAATAATTCTTCTCTGTGTTTGATAAATCCATTCCATTGTCAGCACCATTTCTCTGAAGCCTGTCGAGGAGTTGGTTTGGTATGGTTTAGTGGAGTAGTTTTAGATCAGAGTGGTTTTTAGCAGAGCCCAGTGTTTTTTTCCTGCACCGTGTATCTTCCACATGATGAAGACTTACAGGAACACGTTTGTTCACTGCCCTCTGTGTCCATGTTCACTGCCCTCTGTGTCCATGTTCACTGCTCTCTGTGTCCAGGGCCTGAAGATCTTGAGGAGGAACCAGGTGGAGATGGCAGAGTTCTTTGCTGGGGCTCCTCCAGAGGTTCTGCAGGTAGAGGCTTCACTGTCATTTGCATGTCCTTGTTGTTGCTGTGCAATGTCCTTGTTGTGCTGTGCAATGTCCTTGTTGTAATGTCCTTGTTGTGCTGTGTCTCCTCTTGGCTTCGTCGCCTCCTCCTCCTCTTCCTCCTCCTCCTCTTCCTCCTCTTCCTCCTTTCTTCTCCTTCCTCTTTTCCTGCTTCTTGTTTTTCTTGTTTTTAAATGTTTCCCTGGCCATGAAGGTTAGGATTTGATTTTTTTTTCGATACATTCCATTTTCACAATAACCATCGCAAAGTATTTTCTTTCACATATAAATACGAGAATGTTCCCAATTATAAAGTACTAATGTTTCTAGATTACAGTGAAACAAGGGTTTGCTGGGGGGGGGGGGGGGGGTTAGTATGAGAAAAAAAACCCCCGAAGAAACAATAATAATGATAATATAATGATGATAGTAATAAAAATGATAATAATAATAAATACAGAAAAGAGGAAAAAGTTAAATCATAGAATGCTGAGATGCTTTATTCCCTTCATCTTCTTCTTCCTCTTCTTCCTCTTTGTCTCCTGCGTTCATGGGGTGCAACTTTCTTTCTGTTCTCACTGTACCTAATTAATAGATGAATACAGTGGGTTCATTATCAGAATACATAGTTATCAGGTGATTTCAATGGGTTCGTTCACACAGTGATCAGGTGACTACAGTGGTGATTATCCTCATGTAGTGATGAGGTAAACAGTTCATTGATTGTTCTCATTGCCCTTGATTAAGATGTGAGTGTGGTGCTGGTTGTTTTCAGAGACTGAATGACCTGGTGTCCACAGACAGGATGCCTGCTGTAGCAGAGGTCAGTCATGTTGAGTTTGTGTGTGCGTGTGTGTGTGTGTTCATGTGTGCGTGTGTGTGTCCTTGTGTGCATGCGTGCGTGCTGCAGCAGAGGTCAGTAGTGGCGATTTGTCAACAGTTGGTATTACTGTTTAACTTATGATATATCTTCTGTGTGTCTGTGTTTGTGTGTGAGTATGGTGTGGATCGGTGTAAGCATATCCTGTGATTGTACCTATGTGTCAGGATGTGTATGTGTGTGTGCTGATATGTATGTGCACGCAGATAACTTAGAGGAGGAAAGACTTTTTTTTTTTTTTTTACAAATTCCTTCCTGCCTCCCTTTCCCTGAAATGAAAGATAGATAGATCGCTGTGTGATGGGGTCATCCCATGCTGATGTTTGTGACCCTCATTCACCACCACTTCTCACAGTGGTTCAGTTTCAGTTTTGTACCTCCTTGAAACTGAAACTAAAACTGATGTTTGTGTGGACTGGTGTTGAGTGGGGTGTGAAGTGGTCACAGAGAGTTTCGGGTTTCAGTTTTGAGTTTCTGAAGAAGGCTTTACTGCATTCTGACAAACCTGCATACACTTTTTCCACATCTGCTACAGTGCTAGGCAGATGCCTGACCAGCAGCATAACCCTGCATGCTTGCCAGGCCTTGGGTGCGTGCATATTGAATGTTTGTGTACCAATCAGTGTGGATTCCTTTGACGTGGTTTTCATTAGAGGATAACACTGTATTGACAGGTGAGCGTCTTAACCATTTGTGTACCAATCAGTGTGGATTCCTTCAACATGATTTTCATTAGAGGATAACACTGTATTGACAGGTGAGCGTCTTAACCATTTGTGTGTCTATCAGTGTGCATTCCTTCAACATGATTTTCATTAGAGGATAACACTGTATTGACAGGTGAGCGTCTTAACCATTTGTGTGCCTATCAGAGTGGATATCTTCTGCTTGATTTTTGCCAGAGGCTAACACTGTATCGACAGACAAGCGTCTTACCTAACCATTGTGCCGCCTTTCTCCTGACAGAGACCGACAGGGGAGACCATCCCTGCAGATGTGAGCCTGGCAGAGCTGAAGCAGATGGCCAAGGACCGCCCCAACAACAAGGCTGTGCTGAAACGTCTGCTGATCAAAGCCTGTGCCGTCGGGGTGAGGTCTTAGTCTGCTTAGGTTTCCCGGTGTGGATTGTGGGGCCGGTGTTTATAGGGTTCTGTTACAATGTTCAGGTTTCTGGTGTGGATTGTGTGGTGGTATTATTTACAGGGTTCTTTCTCTTACAGCGTTCAGGATTTTGATGTGGATTGTGTGGTGGTATTTACAGGGTTCTCTACAATGTTCAGGTTTCAGGTGGGGATTATGTGGTGGTATGTACAGGGTTCTCTTACAGCGTTCAGGATTTTGATGTGGATTGTGTGGTGGTATTTACAGGGTTCTCTTACAATGTTCAGGTTTTTGGTGTGGATTGTGTGGTGGTATTTACAGGGTTCTTTACAATGTTCAGGTCTTTGGTGTGGATTGTGTGGTGGTATGTACAGGGTTCTCTACAATGTTCAGATTTTGGGTGTGGATTAAGTGGTGATATTTACAAGGTTCTCTACAATGTTCAGGTTTTTTATGTGGATTGTGTGGTGGTATTTACAGGGTTCTCTACAATGTTCAGGTTTCAGGTGGGGATAATATGGTGGTATGTACAGGGTTCTCTTACAAGGTTCAGGATTTTTATGTGGATTGTGTGGTGGTATTTACAGGGTTCTCTTACAATGTTCAGGTTTTTGGTGTGGATTGTGTGGTGGTATGTACAGGGTTCTCTTACAATGTTCGGGTTTTTGGTGTGGATTGTGGATTGCATTACCCTACTTGTTGGTTCACCCAGCTACCTCATTGCTAGGCTTCAGAAAGTCCAGAACTGTGCTGTTCGTCTTGTCTTTCGTTCCTGCAGATTTGATCCCGTCTCTCCTCTCCTTCATGCTGGAGTCACACTGGCTCCCAGTCCAAGCAAAGAATTATTTACAAAGTCGTCTCTCTTTGTTTCAAGTCCATTGAGGCTTCCAGTCCACAGTGTCTTTCTGGTCTCGTTCGTCCTTACATACCCTCACGTGGTATTTACAAGGTGCACGGTTCTCTTCTTGGGGGCGTGGTGACATAGCGCTGAATTCCCTGCAAAGTAATGAGCGCAGGTCATGACCAGAGGTGCTTTCTTGCAACTGCTCCTCCATTTCTTTCTGTGACAAACCACAGCTACCATTGATAAGCTACTGAATGAATACCTGTTTCTGAAACATTGATTAATCAAGCAAAATGTTCAGGCTGTTTATGTTGTATGTGTGCCTGAAACAGTTTTATTGTATCTATATATATATAACTATATATCTATCTGTGTGCGTGCATGTGTGTGTGAGAGTGAATGTGTGTGTGGATGTGTGAATGGTATATGAATGTATGTGTGTATGTGTGTGTGAATGCGTGTATGTGTGTGTGAATGTATGTATGCGTGTGTGTATGTGTGTGCTTTGTTGCCCCTACCCCCCTGTGTGCCCCCCCCCCACCCCTTCCCCCCCCAGGATGTGGAGGAGGCAAAGGGAGTGGCAGGACGGCTGGAGGCAGAGGGGTTCGTGTACCCCCCGCTGGTGCTGGTGCAGCTGGCCTTCCTGTACGCCACCTTTGTCAGGGACCTGCCCAAGGCCTCCACCTACCTTCAGCAGCTGTGAGCCCCTCATCCCTGCACCTTCCTTCTTCTTCTTCTTCTTCTTCTGCGTTCGTGGGCTTCAACTCCCACGTTCACTCGTATATACGCGAGTGGGCTTTTTACGTGTATGACCGTTTTTACCCTGCCATGTAGGCAGCCATACTCCGTTTTCGGGGGTGTGCATGCTGGGTATGTTCTTGTTTCCATAACCCACCGAACACTGACATGGATTACAGGATCTTTAACGTGCGTATTTGATCTTATGCTTGCGTATACACATGAAGGGGGTTCAGGCACTGGCAGGTCTGCACATATGTTGACCTGGGAGATCATGGTGACCATGATTGTATCCCGTGCATTGTGGCCTTCAGTTAGAGTTGTCCTGTTGTCATGGTGACCATGATTGTATCCCGTGCATTGTGGCCTTCAGTTAGAGTTGTCCTGTTGTCATGGTGACCATGATTGTATCCCGTGCATTGTGGCCTTCAGTTAGAGTTGTCCTGTTGTCATGGTGACCATGATTGTATCCCGTGCATTGTGGACTTCAGTTAGAGTTGTCCTGTTGTCACGGTGACCATGATTGTATCCCGCACATTGTGGCCTTCAGTTAGAGTTGTCCTGTTGTCACATGCTCGCTGAACATGGCCCGTTTTTATTCTTATTTTATTTCAAGCATTTCCCATATGTATGGTTTTCATTTCATTTTAAGGTGTGTACTTATTGCCTGTTTTGCTAAATAATTTCATTTCATATCAGTGTTAAAACAAATCTGCAGTAGGCTGTCAGACCATGACCGGTACGTTTGTTTTTATTATTTGTGTGTGTGTGTGGATGTGTGTGTGTGTGTTAGGTTGTAGGTTTTGTTTTCGCTTTGTTTGTTTTTCTCGGTAGTTGATTTTTTTTTTTTTTTTTTTTTTTTTTTTACTTTACTGATATGTGGTGTAGCAAATGTGGATGACTCCACAGGCTTTGAAAGTGACACTAACGGTTGTGGTGCAGGGAGGAACGGTTCCCTGAGCACCAGAACTACCAGACAGTGGTGCTGAAGGTGGCTGCCCTGCAGGCCGCTGCTGGCGACACCGATGGTGAGGGTCAGCCCTGTCTGTTAGAGTCTGTGTCCCTGTCTGCTGGAGTCTGTGTCCCTGTCTGTTGGGGTCTCTGTTTCCCTGTCTGTTGGGGTCTGTGTCCTTGTCTGTTGGGGTCTCTGTTTCCCTGTCTGTTGGGGTCTGTTTCCCTGTCTGTTGGAGTCTGTGTCCCTGTCTGTTGGAGTCTGTGTCCCTGTCTGTTGGGGTCTGTGTCCCTGTCTGTTGGAGTCTGTGTCCCTGTCTGTTGGAGTCTGTGTCCCTGTCTGTTGGAGTCTGTGTCCCTGTCTGTTGGAGTCTGTGTCCCTGTCTGTTGGAGTCTGTGTCCATGTCTGCTGGAGTCTGTGTCCATGTCTTTGGGGGTCTGTGTCCCTGTTTGTTGGAGTCTGTGTCCCTGTCTGCTGGAGTCTGTGTCCCTGTCTGTTGGAGTCTGTGTCCCTGTCTGTTGGAGTTTGTGTCCATGTCTTTGGGGGTCTGTGTCCCTGTTTGTTGGAGTCTGTGTCCCTGTCTGTTGGAGTCTGTGTCCCTGTCTGTTGGGGTCTGTGTCCCTGTCTGTTGGGGTCTCTGTTTCCCTGTCTGTTGGGGTCTGTGTCCTTGTCTGTTGGAGTCTGTGTCCCTGTCTGTTGGGGTCTGTTTCCCTGTCTGTTGGGGTCTGTGTCCTTGTCTGTTGGGGTCTGTGTCCCTGTCTGTTGGGGTCTGTTTCCCTGTCTGTTGGGGCCTGTGTCCCTGTCTGTTGGGGTCTGTGTCCCTGTCTGTTGGAGTCTGTGTCCTTGTCTGTTGGGGCCTGTGTCCTTGTCTGTTGGAGTCTGTGTCCCTGTCTGTTGGGGTCTGTGTCCCTGTCTGTTGGGGTCTGTGTCCCTGTCTGTTGGAGTCTGTGTCCCTGTCTGTTGGGGCCTGTGTCCCTGTCTGTTGGGGTCTGTGTCCCTGTCTGTTGGAGTCTGTGTCCCTGTCTGTTGGAGTCTGTGTCCCTGTCTGTTGGGGTCTGTGTCCTTGTCTGTTGGGGTCTGTTTCCCTGTCTGTTGGAGTCTGTTTCCCTGTCTGTTGGAGTCTGTGTCCTTGTCTGTTGGAGTCTGTGTCCCTGTCTGTTGGGGTCTCTGTTTCCCTGTCCCATGTCTGTTGGGGTCTGTGTCCATGTCTGTGGGGGTCTCTGTTTCCCTGTCTGTTGGGGTCTGTGTCCCTGTCTGTTGGGGTCTGTGTCCCTGTCTGTTGGGGTCTGTGTCCCTGTCTGTGGGGTCTGTGTCCCTGTCTGGGGGGTCTGTGTCCCTGTCTGGGGGGTCTGTGTCCCTGTCTGGGGGGTTTCTGCCCCTGTTTGTGGGGTCCCTGTTTGTGGGGTCCCTGACTGTGTCCTTGTCTGTGTTCCTGTCTGTACGGTCTGTGTCCCTGTTGTTGGTGTCTTTATCCCTGTCTGTGGCTTCCCTGTGTCGGGGGGTCCCTGTGTCCCTGTCTGTGGCTTCCCTGTGTCCCTGTCTGTGGGGCCCCTGTGTCGGGGGGTCCCTGTGTCCCTGTCTGTGGCTTCCCTGTGTCGGGGGGTCCCTGTGTCCCTGTCTGTGGCTTCCCTGTGTCCATACAGCTGATGAGACGCAGGGGTCAGATTTTAGTATACAGTCGAGACCGGATGTAAGAAAGTCGTCGGGACCCACTTTTTGTCTTCCATACATCCGGTCTTTACTACAAGCGGATAACCGGATGTATGAAAATATTGAGGATCGACTTTCATACATCCGGCCACGCGTCTTTTACTTGATAAAAGTAGTTTTTTTCATGTTATTTTTGTATTTACTTTTTTTTATGTTTAAATGTTTTCATACATATCCTAGTAAGAAGAAAAGGTTTGTGAATAACAAGTGGAAAAGTACATGTACTTACATACACACAGTCAGGACAACCGGTAGAAAGAGCAACTGTTTGTGGGAACTGTTCTGCTTTGCATGTGCCGTGCACTCCCCCCCACCCTCCCTCCGTGCGTGTGTGTGTGCGCGTGCGCGCGCGCGCGCGTGTGTGTGTGTGTGTGTGTGTGTGTGGCACGACTGTATTGTGTGTGTTCCCTCCACAACCCTTTTGCGCTTTTGACGATGTTTTTGGTCGTGGAATCTTTGTAAGGGCCGTTGACGTAGCAAATAAAATTTTCTGAGTTCTCTCTCTCTCTCTCTCTCTCTCTCTCTCTCTCTCTCTCTTTGTGTGTGTGTGTGTGTGTGTGTGTGTGTGTGTGTGTGTGTGTGTGGTGTTGTTTTCTTTCTCAACATCACAGTATGTTGATTAAATTAAAAAATTTTACTTTTTTTCTTATTCAACAAAATATTACCAAAAAAATTGTTTTGTTCGTTCTAATAAATAGTATTTCAATCAAGCTATAAATAAACATTATTATGAACCAAAATGACATCCGTAGCGCTACAGTATAGATGCAAAATACTCTAACACTCTTTGACAGAAATAGACAGATGGGGGCATTTAGAGAAGGGGGCACATAGAGACGGGGGCACATAGAGATGGGGGCACATAGAGACGGGGGCACATAGAGACGGGCGCACATAGAACACTGTACCTTAAAAATATAACTGAGTAGGGCAGATAGAGACGTTTTTTGAGTGCTGGGAGCAGAGACGAGGGCACATAGCTACGCACCCCATACACACACCCAACTACTGCACCCCCACCACTTCCTCCCCCTTCCCCTCACACACACACACACACACACACACACACACACTGATGCGCTCACGCACACACGCTGACACGCACGCGCACACACACACACACACACACACACACACTTGTATTGCCCCCGTTATGCGGTCGCAAACTTTTTACTACCAATGTACTGCTACCAATTTCCAAGCAAACTGCTGGGCACATTGAAGTCATATTGCATATGCGGATGGCTCAAGGCATATATGTGTAGGTTAAAAATACAGGGGCACGGGCACCGAGACAGGAAGATAGACAGGCAGACAGACATACACACACACAGACACACACACACACTATCACGCACGCATGCGCGCACACGTCAGTGTGCGTACGTGCACACGTACGCACGTGCACACACATACACACACTGTGAGACACTGATACCCACTTTTAGAGCGCGGACAGTATGAACATACAGTTTCAAATCAATCAACAAATAAAAATTCATAAAGAAAAAATAAGAATAGCCCACCTGCATGACGTAAACCAGTCCAGCAACGCTTTGTCCACAGACGCCAGCTGAGAGCTCCGTGCCCGCTTGCTCGTCGTCACAATATCGCCGCTTCTTGCCTGAGCAAGATATTTGTTCTTGTCTTTCATGATATTTGACAGCGTTGGCAGGGGGACACCTAAATTAATGGCCATCTGTGTTCGGGATTTGAATGGACTGTCCTCTACTGCCTTTATGATTTTAAGGCGCTCAGACAATGTCAACACTCTGCGTTTGCCTGTACCTTTCGCTTTGCGGTGCGGGTCCGCCATTTTGCAAGATCGAGTCGCTATGGAAGGGGAAATAATTTTACGGGGAATTTACCACACTTTGGTGAATTTGGTCTACTTTCGGTTTGGTTTTCTTACAACCGGTCTTGCAACAGCGCATTTGTGCTGCTCGGGACCAGAGATTTGCTTTCATACAACCGGACTTTTATACATCCGATTTTCATACAACCGGAAAATGCTAAGTAATAACAAAGAGTAGCTTCTGCCGGGACCCTGCCTGCCCCTTTCATACATGCAGACTTTCATACATCCGGTGTTTTATACATCCGGTCTATACTGTATAAGAAAAAGTAGCGCTTTATAGGCCAAAAAGTATGGTACATATTGTTCCCTTTGCAGTTCATGTCTGAGTGTGGGAAGTGTGATGTGTGTGTGTGTGTGTGCAGGGGTGGTGGAGGGCAAAACAACACACAGCAGTGTGATGTGTGTGTGTGTGTGTGTAGGGGTGGTGGAGGGCAAAACAACATGCAGCAGTGTGATTGTGTGTGTGTGTGTGTGTGTGTAGGGGTGGTGGAGGGCAAAACAACACGCAGCAGTGTGATGTGTGTGTGTGTGTGTGTAGGGGTGGTGGAGGGCAAAACAACACGCAGCAGTGTGATGTGTGTGTGTGTGTGTGTAGGGGTGGTGGAGGGCAAAACAACACGCAACAGTGTGATGTGTGTGTGTGTGTAGGGGTGGTGGAGGGCAAAACAACACGCAACAGTGTGATGTGTGTGTGTGTGTGTGTGTAGGGGTGGTGGAGGGCAAAACAACACGCAGCAGTGTGTGTGTGTGTGTGTGTGTGTAGGGGTGGTGGAGGGCAAAACAACACGCAGCAGTGTGTGTGTGTGTAGGGGTGGTGGAGGGCAAAACAACACGCAGCAGTGTGTGTGTGTGTAGGGGTGGTGGAGGGCAAAACAACACGCAGCAGTGTGATGTGTGTGTGTGTAGGGGTGGTGGAGGGCAAAACAACACGCAGCAGTGTGATGTGTGTGTGTGTAGGGGTGGTGGAGGGCAAAACAACACGCAGCAGTGTGTGTGTGTGTAGGGGTGGTGGAGGGCAAAACAACACGCAACAGTGTGATGTGTGTGCGCGTGTGGGGAGGGTGGGTGGAGGGCAAAACAACACGCAGCAGTGTGATGTGTGTGTGTGTGTGTGTGTAGGGGTGGTGGAGGGCAAAACAACACGCAGCAGTGTGATGTGTGTGTGTGTGTGTGTAGGGGTGGTGGAGGGCAAAACAACACACAACAGTGTGATGTGTGTGTGTGTGTAGGGGCGGTGGAGGGCCTGAAGAGGTACGCAGCACGACACGCAGCAGTGGTGCAGCAGCAGGAAGTGAAGCGGGAGGACAACTTCACCGACATCCTGCGCAGCGCAGCAGACCTGGAGGCGGCCAAGCGTCTGATGAGCACGCTGACGGAATGTGGCTACCTGCCCCCGGACAGCACCTTCCTGCTCAATGCCTACATGGAGAAGGTGGTGGACAGGTGAGGGGAGAGACTTTAGATGAAGGTTGAAGGCAGTAGGTGTCCTGTAGCATTCTGTGGGTCATCAGGGCAGTGAATTCGTAGCAACTGTGTGTAGGGTTCGGCATAGGAAGGCATGGCCTGTTTCCGGTCCTTCCATCGCTTAAATGTTTTAATCATCAGGTAAGAATTCACACCTGTGTGGAGTGAGGAAATTGTGAGTAAAGTTCCTTTCCCAGAGACTGGAGACCATGCTGAAAGTGGGGCCTGGGATCCCTGATGACTGGTGAACACTGTCCAGTACTTAAGGCCAGACATGGTTGTGAAATTTTGACCAAAATCATGATTTTTTGTGTGTTTTTTCGCATAATTTGCTTCTTCAACATCTAATCTTTATAGTCCGTTTCACCTGGGTACTATATTCACTTAAATAAAGCTTCAAACAGCATCAACATGTGTGATTTCTTTTGAGTACAAGCACATCTTTTTTTCTTTTCCTGTTTTCTCAGTTTTGTGTTTTGTCCTCGTAATACCATTTTTCAAAATGTTAATGCTCAAAAACTTTAAAAGATAGCATGTTCAAACTTGGTACTTTCTTTCTTTATGTATTCATCTTTATTATAGTGGGGTGGTTTGTATAGTACTAGTAAAAGAATGAATATACACTCATTTGAAAACAATTATGTGAAGGAATTTATACACATTTCAACAAAAAAATAACAGTAAATGTATTTATTCAAATTCCAAAATACCACTGCACTATAATAAAGAACAAATACAAATAAATCAAATAAAACAAACAGAAATAACATATCTATAAAGGTACCGAAGTTCTAAGCTTTTAATTTTTTTGTTTGTCGGCCATTTTGGATTTGTTTCCATGGAAACCGTCGTGACAAATTGCACAAAATGACCTTTTCAGACATGTTTAGTCCAATATCTTTGCATACCATGTCACAGAAAGCCATAAACTTCAAGTTTATTTCATACGTTTTTGTACTACCGTGTCTGGCCTTAACTGATTCCACACACGGTGCCTCGTGTGAGGGAGGAGTGGCAGCATTGATTACTTTTGTTGCTTTGTGTCGTTGTTAGTGTTAGTGTTTTGTGGCAGCAGTTGTCTCAGTTGTGAACTTGGGGCTGTTGTGGCCGTGGGTGAGAGTTGTACTGCCACGGTGCTGCCCCTGCCCATAGACATTGTGATTCTTTGTCTTGTCTGCTTGGATATTTGGTGGTGGGTTTTTTGTTGTTGTTTTATCCAAGTGGATTTTTTTTTTTTTTTTTTTTTTTTTTTACAGAACTTTGCCAGGACAACCAGTTTGTTGCTGTTGTTTTTTTTTGGGTTTTTTTTGGTATGTGTTCTACGTTCTTGCTGTTGACAGAACCTTTGTCCTCTCACCTGAATGACTAGGGACCAGACCTCCTCCTCTCAAGGTTTTGTGAAAGGGCAAGTAAAAATCCCGGTGTGTAGACTCAAACCCATGGACGTTCGCTTCCTAGTTAGGTGATGATGATGATGGCTGGTGCTTCGCTTGCGAAGATTAGTGGGAAGTTCCCGCCAGGGATGGGCGGCATGCCTTTGGATGACTAAATAGTCCAAACCGTGATCTGCAGAGGCACAAGACTCAAACCCATGGACTTTCGTTTCCTAGTTAGGCACATTACCTCTAAGCCACAAGACTCAAACCCATTGGTTTCATTGTATGGAGTTTGGCACTGTGTTGTGTTTTCTGTTTTTTGTGGTCAGTGGGGACGCAGAGCGCATCCTCCAGGAGTTTGAGGAGGTGGTGAAGACACATAAGAGCACCCCTCAGGTGGACAAGGTGCTGCAGTTCTTCATCAACAAGGAGGACCCTGACAGTCTGCAGAAAGGTGGGCCTGCCTGTGTGATATCATTGTTGTTGTATTACTCTTTTGTCACACCACATTTCTCTCTCTCTCTCTCTCTCTCTCGGGCTGCTTTCCCCAGGGAGAGCGTGTCGCTACACCGAGAGCACCACCCTTTTTTTTTCTTTTCTGCCTGCTGTTTTATATTTTCCCTATCCATGTCGATTTTTTCTTCAGAATTTTGCCAGGGACAACCCTTTTGTTGCTGTGGGTTCTTTTACGTGCGCTAAGTTTATGCTGCACATGGAACCTCGGTTTATCTTCTCACCCGCATGACTAGCGTCCAGACCACCACTCAAGGTCTAGTGGAGGGGGAGAAAATACTGGCGACTATGGGATTCGAACCAGTGCGCTCAGATTCTCTGGCTTCCCAGGGTGGACTTGTTACCTTTAAGCTAACACTCCACATTGGGTATTATTATTATTATTATTTTATTTTTTATTATTATATCATTTAATGATAATGATGATAATATAATAATGATAACAATAATAATTTCATCATTATAATATATGATATGACCAACAGTGATGAATAATAAACAGCACGGTGTTGATGGCTGTGGTGTGGTGTGTGGTGTGTGCAGTCAGCTGTGCTATAGTCAACAGTGATGGATAAACAGCATGGTGTTGATGGCTGTGGTGTGGTGTGTGCAGTCAGCTGTGCTATAGTCAACAGTGATGGATAAATAGCATGGTGTTGATGGCTGTGGTGTGGTGTGTGGTGTGTGCAGTCAGCTGTGCTATAGTCAACAGTGATGAATGAATAGCATGGTGTTGATGGCTGTGGTGTGGTGTGAGGTGTGTGCAGTCAGCTGTGCTATAGTCAACAGTGATGGATGAATAGCATGGTGTTGATGGCTGTGGTGTGGTGTGAGGTGTGTGCAGTCAGCTGTGCTATAGTCAACAGTGATGGATGAATAGCATGGTGTTGATGGCTGTGGTGTGGTGTGGTGTGTGCAGTCAGCTGTGCTATAGTCAACAGTGATGAATGAACAGCATGCTGTCAATGGCTGTGGTGTGGTGTGTGGTGTGTGCAGTCAGCTGTGCTATAGTCAACAGTGATGGATAAACAGCATGGTGTTGATGGCTGTGGTGTGGTGTGTGGTGTGTGCAGTCAGCTGTGCTATAGTCAACAGTGATGGATAAACAGCATGGTGTTGATGGCTGTGGTGTGGTGTGTGGTGTGTGCAGTCAGCTGTGCTATAGTCAACAGTGATGGATAAACAGCATGGTGTTGATGGCTGTGGTGTGGTGTGGTGTGTGGTGTGGTGTGTGCAGTCAGCTGTGCTATAGTCAACAGTGATGGATGAATAGCATGGTGTTGATGGCTGTGGTGTGGTGTGTGGTTGCGCAGTCAGCTGTGCTATAGTCAACAGTGATGGATAAACAGCATGGTGTTGATGGCTGTGGTGTGGTGTGGTGTGTGCAGTCAGCTGTGCTATAGTCAACAGTGATGGATAAACAGCATGGTGTTGATGGCTGTGGTGTGGTGTGGTGTGTGGTGTGGTGTGTGCAGTCAGCTGTGCTATAGTCAACAGTGATGGATGAATAGCATGGTGTTGATGGCTGTGGTGTGGTGTGTGGTGTGCGCAGTCAGCTGTGCTATAGTCAACAGTGATGGATAAACAGCATGGTGTTGATGGCTGTGGTGTGGTGTGGTGTGGTGTGTGGTGTGTGCAGTCAGCTGTGCTATAGTCAACAGTGATGGATAAATAGCATGGTGTTGATGGCTGTGGTGTGGTGTGGTGTGGTGTGTGGTGTGTGCAGTCAGCTGTGCTATAGTCAACAGTGATGGATAAACAGCATGGTGTTGATGGCTGTGGTGTGGTGTGGTGTGTGCAGTCAGCTGTGCTATAGTCAACAGTGATGGATAAACAGCATGGTGTTGATGGCTGTGGTGTGGTGTGGTGTGGTGTGTGCAGTCAGCTGTGCTATAGTCAACAGTGATGGATAAACAGCATGGTGTTGATGGCTGTGGTGTGGTGTGTGGTGTGTGCAGTCAGCTGTGCTATAGTCAACAGTGATGAATGAACAGCATGGTGTTGATGGCTGTGGTGTGGTGTGGTGTGTGCAGTCAGCTGTGCTATAGTCAACAGTGATGAATGAACAGCATGGTGTTGATGGCTGTGGTGTGGTGTGCGGTGTGTGCAGTCAGCTGTGCTATAGTCAACAGTGATGAATGAACAGCATGGTGTTGATGGCTGTGGTGTGGTGTGGTGTGGTGTGGTGTGTGCAGTCAGCTGTGCTATAGTCAACAGTGATGGATGAATAGCATGGTGTTGATGGCTGTGGTGTGGTGTGGTGTGTGCAGTCAGCTGTGCTATAGTCAACAGTGATGAATGAACAGCATGGTGTTGATGGCTGTGGTGTGGTGTGGTGTGGTGTGTGCAGTCAGCTGTGCTATAGTCAACAGTGATGGATAAACAGCATGGTGTTGATGGCTGTGGTGTGGTGTGTGCAGTCAGCTGTGCTATAGTCAACAGTGATGGATAAACAGCATGGTGTTGATGGCTGTGGTGTGGTGTGGTGTGTGGTGTGTGCAGTCAGCTGTGCTATAGTCAACAGTGATGAATGAACAGCATGCTGTCAATGGCTGCCTGTGGTGTGGTGTGTGCAGTGGTGGACATACTGACGGAGGTGCACGGTCTGTTGAACGTGCTGCATCACCTGATCGCAGACTTCATAGAGTGCGGCCATGTGAAGAAAGCCAGGAAGATCATGGAGGTGGGGGAGGGGTTGGGGGGCGGGGTGGTGGGGGGTGGGGGGGGTAGCTCACTGTCTGTCTGAGTTTCTTGTCTTGTCTGTATTTCTGCCATGTCTCTTTTGTCTGTGTGTCTTGTCTCTCTTGTCTGTCCACATGTCTTGTTTGTCTGTGTGTCTTGTCTCTCTTGTCTGTCCACATGTCTTGTCTGTCTGTGTGTCTTGTCTGTCCACATGTCTTGTTTGTCTTGTCTGTCCACATGTCTTGTTTGTGTGTCTTGTCTGTCTTGTCTGTCCACATGTCTTGTTTGTCTGTGTGTCTTGTCTGTCTTGTCTGTCCACATGTCTTGTTTGTCTGTGTGTCTTGTCTGTCCACATGTCTTGTCTGTCTGTGTGTCTTGTCTCTCTTGTCTGTCCACATGTCTTGTTTGTCTGTGTGTCTTGTCTCTCTTGTCTGTCCACATGTCTTGTCTGTCTGTGTGTCTTGTCTGTCCACATGTCTTGTCTGTCTGTGTGTCTTGTCTCTCTTGTCTGTCCACATGTCTTGTCTGTCTGTGTGTCTTGTCTCTCTTGTCTGTCCACATGTCTTGTCTGTCTGTGTGTCTTGTCTCTCTTGTCTGTCCACATGTCTTGTCTGTCTGTGTGTCTTGTCTCTCTTGTCTGTCCACATGTCTTGTCTGTCTGTGTGTCTTGTCTCTCTTGTCTGTCCACATGTCTTGTCTGTCTGTGTGTCTTGTCTCTCTTGTCTGTCCACATGTCTTGTCTGTCTGTGTGTCTTGTCTCTCTTGTCTGTCCACATGTCTTGTCTGTCTGTGTGTCTTGTCTCTCTTGTCTGTCCACATGTCTTGTTTGTCTGTGTGTCTTGTCTCTCTTGTCTGTCCACATGTCTTGTTTGTCTGTGTGTCTTGTCTCTCTTGTCTGTCCACATGTCTTGTCTGTCTGTGTGTCTTGTCTCTCTTGTCTGTCCACATGTCTTGTCTGTGTGTCTTGTCTCTCTTGTCTGTCCACATGTCTTGTCTGTCTGTGTGTCTTGTCTCTCTTGTCTGTCCACATGTCTTGTTTGTCTGTGTGTCTTGTCTCTCTTGTCTGTCCACATGTCTTGTTTGTGTGTCTTGTCTGTCCACATGTCTTGTTTGTCTGTGTGTCTTGTCTGTCTTGTCTGTCCACATGTCTTGTTTGTCTGTGTGTCTTGTCTGCCTGCCTGTCTGTCTGTGTGTCTTGTCTGTCTGTCTTGTTTTGTCTTTCTGTCTAGTCTGTCTTGTCTGTCACAGACAGTCATTGTCACGCATGATATTCACAGACAAAAACTTCTAGACTTTGAGATACTGATACAGAGCACACAGAACAACACACATGCATACTTGTGAGTGCTTTTGTGGTATGTGTGTGTGAATGTTTTAAAATGTGTGAATGTGTGTGTGTGACTTGAAGCTGGTTGTTTCATTTCAAATATGTGTATGACCAAAGCTGTACAGTTATGTGTGATTAAAACCAGCGTTTTGATTTCAGACTCCAGGACTGCGAGCCAACATGCAGAGACTGAACTACTACTGCCAGAGCTTCATTGAGCGAAATATGGTGAGTGGGGCAAGTGTCTGTCCTCAGCTGCCCTCGCCATTCTCACTGTGGGTCAGGGTTATGTTTTAATCATGGCATAACAATAATAATAATGGTATTTATATAGCGCTGAATCTTGTGCAGAGACAAATCAAAGCGCTTTCGCACCGGTCATTCACACGCATGCATAACTCTAAAACTGTAGAAACTAAAGACAAGGCAGGGCAGGCAAGGGAGGCTATTTTGGGAAGAGGTGGGTTTTAAGGCCAGACTTGAAAGAGCTGAGTGTGGAGACTTGACGAAGCGAAAGAGGAAGTTCATTCCAATCGCAAGGTCCGGAGACAGAGAAAGAACGGTGGCGAACAGTCGAGTGTTTGAATCTGGGTATGCGTAAACAGAATGGATCCGAAGCCGATCATAGTGAGCGAGATGGATTGTAGAGGTGAAGGCAGCCGCAGAGATAGGAAGGGGCAGTTTTGTGAATGCATCTATAACATAGAGTGCTGATCTTGTACTTTATTCGGTGTGAGACAGGGAGCCAGTGGAGATGTTGTAAAAGAGGAGTGATGTGCTCAGATCTTTTCTTTGTGAGGACGAGTCGGGCAGCAGAGTTTTGTATGCGCTGAAGGGACTGAATGGATGAAGCAGGCAAACCAGACAATAGAGAGTTACAGTAGTCAAGGCGAGAGAGAATGAGAGAAACGACAAGTCTAGATGTTGCGTCAGTGGACCAGACCGGGATGAACAAGCACTATGATTTATGCAGAGTTAACGTTCATGTCTTTCAACGTGTGTGATAGTCAGTGGTGTCAGACTATGACCATCAGAACAGTCAGAGGGGTAAACAACTGCTGTCCCAACTATCTGGGCTAGAATTTGATTCTAGTGGAGAGTAGTGTCTTGCCCGAGTTACATCCCTACTCTCTTGGCCAAGAGGGTTTTTGGACAATCAGCGCTGCGATGGTTCCCAAAGGCCAACTGGCCCCAAAGGCTACAGCACTAAGAGCCAGTGCAATGTCTTTCAATATATTTATATGTATAATTACTAAATAGAAATTATGTATCGAATACTGTGTAATGATCATTAGTTACAATGTTTTAAGGTGAATCTGTGAAATGCTTTTATTTGAACAAACTTATTTGTTTATTGCTCTTGTTTAATCAGGTCATCTTTTATGTTGTTTTCTGGCGTGTGTTAGGTAATTGTCTACTTTCGTTTTGCCCTGCCTCTGGCAATTTCTCTTTATGAGATAAAGTCATGAAATAAAGTTATTTCTATTTCAGATATATATAGGTAGCTACACCAGGTACCTTCACACACACACACACAGGTTGTGATGACGATGTTTTCAGATCAAAGAGCTGGAGATGCTGGTGGAGGTGACCAAGGACATGTTTGCTGTGGACCGCGACAACATGCTCTTCCACCTCATCCGGGGATACGGTCAGTCCCATGTCTTCCTCCTCCTCTGTCTGTCTCTGTCGCATGGATACGGTCAGTTTCCTGTCTTCTTCCTCCTCTGTCTCTGTCACATGGATACGGTCAGTTTCCTGTCTTTCTCCTCCTCTCTGTCTCTGTCACATGGATACGGTCAGTCTCCTGTCTTCCTCCTCCTCTCTGTCACATGGATACGGTCAGTCCCATGTGGGACTGAGCGGGTGAGCACGGGCAAGCAAGCATTTGTGTGTGTGTGTGATCGGAAGTGATTTTAAAATATTTTCTTATTTTACTTGGATTTCATGTATCTTAATGTTAATGTTCTAATCTTATTGGCGTGACATATGTTATGTGCATGCATACGTTGTTTGTGTGTGTGTGAGTGAGTGTGTGTGTGTGTGTGTGTGTGTGTGTGTGTGTGCATTTTACTTATATATACGATTTATTCCCTTGATGTTTTTATTTATGTATTGTTGTACAATACCTTATGGTCTTAACGTGTGTGTGTGTGTGTGTGTGGGTGTGTGTGTGGGTGGGTGTGTGGGTGGGTGTGTGTGCGTGCGTGCGCGCATGTCATTTTTAGTAATCTTATACCCTTTTTTTGTTGGATGTTTTCATTTGTTAATATTGTTGTGCAATACCCTATTGTCTTAACATGAGTATGTGAGTGGGGGGGGGTGGGGGGTGGGGGGGTTAGTATATCGTCAGCTATTGGGAATTCTTATTTGACTAGTTTTAATCTCTTCTTATGTTGCGCATGATTTTATGCCAGTGTTTACAATGAGCCTGTGATTGCACAACTTAATTTCCATGTGGATTAATAAAGTGTTTTTGATTGATTGATTGATTGATTCCTCCTCCTCTCTGTCACATGGATACGGTCAGTCCCATGTCTTCCTCCTCCTCTCTGTCACATGGATACGGTCAGTCTCCTGTCTTCCTCCTCCTCTCTGTCACATGGATACGGTCAGTCCCATGTCTTCCTCCTCCTCCTCTGTCACATGGATACGGTCAGTCCCATGTCTTCCTCCTCCTCCTCTGTCTCATGGATACGGTCAGTCCCATGTCTTCCTCCTCCTCCTCTGTCACATGGATACGGTCAGTCCCATGTCTTCCTCCTCCTCCTCTGTCACATGGATACGGTCAGTCCCATGTCTTCCTCCTCCTCTCTGTCGCTGTCACATGGATACGGTCAGTTTCCTGTCTTCATGCTCCTCTCTGTCTCTGTCACATGGATACGGTCAGTTTCCTGTCTTCCTCCTCTCTGTCTCTGTCACATGGATACGGTCAGTTTCCTGTCTTCATGCTCCTCTCTGTCACATGGATACGGTCAGTTTCCTGTCTTCCTCCTCTCTGTCGCTGTCACATGGATACGGTCAGTTTCCTGTCTTCCTCCTCTCTGTCGCTGTCACATGGATACGGTCAGTTTCCTGTCTTTCTCCTCTCTGTCGCTGTCACATGGATACGGTCAGTTTCCTGTCTTCCTCCTCTCTGTCGCTGTCACATGGATACGGTCAGTTTCCTGTCTTCCTCCTCCTCTCTGTCGCTGTCACATGGATACGGTCAGTCTCCTGTCTTTCTCCTGTCCAGTCACATGAATATGATCAGTTTTTGTTCTTTTGCCCCACCATGTAGGCAGCCATACTCCATTTTCGTGATATGCATGCTGGGTATATTCTTGTTTCCATTACCCACCGGATGCTGACTTTGGATTTCAGGATTTTTAACGTGTGAATTTCATCTTCTGCTGTGCATTTACACGCGAAGCGGGTTCAGGCTCTAGCAGGTCTGCACATAAGATGACCTGGGAGATCAGAAAAAAAAACTCCACCCTTTCCCCCCCACCAGGCGCCCTTAACCGAGATTTGAACTCGGGACCCTTAGATTGAAAGTCCAACACTTTTACCACTCGGCTATTGTGCTGGTCACCATGTGTGTGTGTGTGATTTTTTTCTCTCTCTCTCCGTATTATATTTTTTTTCATTCTCAATCTGCTTACTTAAAAAAAAAAAAAGAAGAAAAAAATTGTCTAATTATTTATTCACTGATTTTATGATGTATCCATTTATTTGTTTATACTTTTTTTCCCCTCAAGGCCTGACTAAGCGTGTTGGGTTACATTGTCGGTGGCCAGGCATCTGCTTAGCAGATGTGGTCTGGTATAGTGTGTATATAATAATAATAATAATAATAATGGTATTTATATAGCACTGAATCTTGTGCAGAGACAAATCAAAGCGCTTACGCACCAGTCATTCACACGCATGCATAACTCTAAAACTGTAGAAACTAAAGACAAGGAAGAGGCAGGGAAGGGAGGCTGTTTTGGGAAGAGGTGGGTTTTAAGGCCAGACTTGAAAGAGCCGAGTGTGGAGACGTGACGAAGCGAAAGAGGAAGTTCATTCCAATTGCAAGGTCCAGAGCACAGAGAAAGAACGGCGGCGAACAGTCGAGTGTTTGAATCTGGGTATGTGTAAACAGAGTGGATCCGAAGCCAATCGATATGGGCTTAATAATAATAATGGATACTTATATAGCACACTATCCAGAAATCTGCTCTAGGTGCTTTACAAAAACGCTTTTGTTAACATAATACATCATATCTATGTTACATACACACACCAAAATGTGACTACACACACACACACACACACACACGCACACACACACACACACACACACACACACACACACGCTGCATACATACATTTTAACATACATGTGTATCTAACAGCTACCCTAACACATACGCACACATAGGCAGGCACAAACTTACATAAACGCACGCACACGCACACACAATACACATTCATATACAGGCATGTAGTTATGTACACCTACATATGTATACACACATAGTCAAGCACAGCTAACGCAAAGGAAGTGGACCTGCAGCAATTGAACTTGTCCAAACGCAGTGACACCTCCTTGCCTTACTGAAGTGAACTGTAATGAAGTGTGCTGTGTGTGTTTCAGTGAAGGAGAGGAGCCTGGACAAAGCCCAGGACGTGCTGCTGCAGTACGAGGAGGAGATGGTGCAGCCCAGCGCCAGAACCCTGCGATTCCTGGCCCGCAGTCTGCAGGCCGCCGGTCAGCCGGTGCCCTTCGATGTCCCCGACTTCCAGCCTCCGGTCTGTGTGTGTGTGTGGTGTGTGTGTGTGGGTGTGTGTGTGTGGAGGGGGGGTGGGAGGGGGGAGGTGGGATCAAAAGTGGCTGTGTGAGTGAGTGTGAATTAGTGAGAGTGTGTGTGTGTGTGTTGTGTGTGTGTGTGAAAGGGTGTGAAGTGTGTGTGGTGGAGTGTGAGTTAGTGAGTAAGAGTGTGTGTGTGTGTGTGAGAGAGTGAGTAATCTTGAGTGTGTGTGTGTGTGTGTGTGTGTATGAATAACATGTGATGATGATGTGCTGTCTGACAACAGTGACATGCTGTATGATGACAACGACGTGACGACAGTGACATGCTGTGTGACAACAGTGACGTGCTGTCTGACAACAGTGACGTGCTGTATGATGACAACGATGTGACAACAGTGACATGCTGTATGACAACAGTGGTGTGCTGTACGACAACAGTGACATGCTGTATGATGACAACGACGTGACGACAGTGACATGCTGTGTGACAACAGTGACGTGCTGTATGATGACAACGACGTGACGACAGTGACATGCTGTGTGACAACAGTGGTGTGCTGTACGACAACAGTGACATGCTGTATGATGACAACGACATGACGACAGTGACATGCTGTATGATGACAACGACATGACAACAGTGACATGCTGTATGACAACAATGACATACTGTATGGCAACAATGACAGTGATGTGCTGTATGATGACAATGACATGCTGTATGACGACAATGACATGCTGTATGACAACAATGACATGCCCTACGACAACAGTGACGCGCTGTATGACGACAATGACATACTGTATGGCAACAATGACAGTGATGTGCTGTATGACGACAATGACATACTGTATGCCAACCACGCGCAGAAAGCAGGCCGAGGTAGTAGAGGCAAAAAAAGCCCCTGAATGGCCATGAACATTTTTTTTTTAAACTTCTAAAAGTTACTTGCGTTTGTGGTAAAATGAAATTGAATTCCTCCCCCGTGCATATCATCTATGAATGTTGGTTAGTAGTTATAAAAACCGGTTTTGCCCTCTTTCATAATTGACGAAAAAATGTGCCTGATGAGCAGAGGGAAGGCGGAGGGGGGAGGAGAGGCAGAGTCCCAGAGGATGCGGCAGCTAAGACGACAGCGGCAGCAGCAGCAACATCAGCATCATCAGCGGCAGAACAAACGGGAGCAGGCGTTCCTCCCACAGGGGACACAGCAGCAGCCACACAGCTGAGAGAGGCTGTGGAGAGAGGAGATGTGGACGCTGTGATGGCCACCCTGTCACGGTCAGTGTGTGTGTGAGTGTGTGTGTATGTGTGAGTGAATAAGAGTGTGTGTGTGTGTGTTTGCATGTGTGCGAGTGTGTGTGAATGTGTGAGTGAGTGAGTGAGAGAAGAAGAGTGTGTGTTTGTGTGTGTGTGTGTGTGTGTGTGTGTGTGTGTGAGTGTGTGTGTATGTGTCAGTGAGTGAGTGAGAGAAGAAGAGTGTGTGTGTGTGTGTGTGTGTGTATGTGTGTGTGTGTGTGTGTGTGTGTGTGTGTGTGTGTGTGTGTGTGACTGAGTGAGAGAATAAGAGTGTGTATGTGTGTGTGTGTGTATGTATGTGAGTGTGTGTGTGTGTGTGTGTGAGAGAGTGTGTGTGTGTGTGTGCATGCACATGTGCGTGCATTTATGACAATGTGTATGTGTGTGTGGGAGTGTGTGCATGTGCTGTGTGTGTGTGTGTGTGTGTGTGTGTGTGTGTGTGTGTGTGTGTGTGTGACTGAGTGAGAGAATAAGAGTGTGTGTGTGTGTGTGTGTGTGCATGTGTGTGAGTGTGTATGTGTGTGTGTGTGCACATGCGTGCGTTTATGTCAATGTGTGTGTGTGTGGCAGTGTGTGCGTGTGCGTGTGTGTGTGTGTGTGTGTACACACACACACACACACACACACTGAGACACAGACACAGACACACAGACACACATACACACACACACACACACACACACACACACACAGACACACACACACACACACACACACACTCACTCACTCAGACACGCACACACACACACGCACATGCACACACACATGCATGCACACACGCACGCCTGCACACACTCACACACTCACACACACACACACACACACACACACACAGAGAAAATCTGATGGTTTTATTCTGCCCACAGTGACAGCACAATTCTGGCCCAGGCGGTTGAGCAGATGAAGAAACCATGGCCTTCTGAAGGTGAGAAAGGAGTGATGCAGCTCCCTTTGCTTTGTGTTGTTATCGGCTGCTGGCCTCTTGGGAAGTGGCAGTGTGTTGGTGGTGTGTGTGTGTGTGTGTGTGTGTCTCCACAGTGCTGTGAGTGTTGGTGGGTAGAGAGTGGTGTGTGTGTGTGTGTGTTGTGTGTGCATGTCAGTGATTGAGAGAGATATTGAAAATAACAGTTTTGTTTTATGGAGAGTAGTAGTTACCACATACATGCTCTGGCATCTTTACATGCAACCATTAAAGCAACAACAACAACAAAAAAAAAAAAAAAAAAAAAGAGAGAGAGAATTTAAAGTGAAGACTAAAACGCCATGTCACAGTGACACACACTGACCCTGTGCTCTGTGGTTGCTCAGTGTTTGATGGTGTAGTTGTCTTCAGTTCACAGGCTGCCACTCACACGCTCATTTGTATCTACATGTGGGCCTATACATGAAAGGACATTTGGGCTTGTACATGTATGCCCGTTTGGGCCTATGTACATCTGTGCCCATTTGGGCCAATACATGTATGCCCATTTGAGCCTATACATTACATGTACGCCCGTTTTTAATCTGCCATTTAGGCAGTCGTATGCTGTTTTCAGGAATATGTATGATAGTTCTGTTCATTTTTTCTTCTTCATGTTTAATGATATTGATACTTATATAGAGCTTATTATTGGACAGAGACCAGTCTGTAAGCGCTTTACGTACACAGTCATTTGCACAACAGGCTGCCTACCTGGGTAGAGCCGACTGACAGCCACCATTGGGCGCTCATCATTGGTTTCCTGTGTCTTTCAGTCAGGTTCAGTCATGCACACATGTACCCCAAAAGACATGTAACATTTTATGTGTTTGACCATTTTGTTTATTTACCCCGCCATGTAGGCAATAGTACTCTATTTTCTGGTGTGTGCATGCATTGGTATGTTCTTGTTTATATAACCCACCAAGCGCTGACATAGATTACAGGATCTTTAACGTGCGTATTTAATCTTCTGCTTGCGTATACACACAAAAGGGGGTTCAGGCAAAAGCAGGTCTGCACATATGTTAACCTGGGAGATCGGAAAAAATCTCCATCCTTTACCCACCAGGCGCTGTTATCAAGATTTAAACCTGGGACCCTCAGATTCAAAGTCCAGTGCTTTAACCACTCAGCTGTTGTGCCCGTCAATCATGTTCGGCATGTGTATACACATGAAGGGGTTCAGGCATCACCAGGTTGACCTGGGGGATGAGAAAAACTAATCTTCTCCCCTTAACCCAGCATCAGACACAGCTGGTATTTGAACCCAAGGCCCCTGGATTGAAAGTCTTGTGCAGGGACCACTCAGCTGTCCCATCTGTCAGTGTTTGACGTGTTTTGAGGCAGTCCCACACTTCTTGATCACAGGTGTGTTTTATTCTTTTATCCGAAGGCCCCAAGTGCAGCATGTGCTTAGTGCACATAAAAGAACCCACGACAATGAAAGGGTTGTCCCTGGCAAAGTTCTGAGGAAAATCTAATATATATATATATGTGTGTGTGTGTGTGTGTGTGTGTGCACATGATAGAACCCTGACTGAATGACACAGGAAACAAATGATGAGCGATCAAATGCAGTTTTCAGTCGGCTTTTCCCAGGTAGGCAGCTTCTTGTTCTGGTGGTCATAGTCGCACACAACTGACTGTCGTACATACACAGTGAAGTGTTGGCTCAGAGATAACGCATCCACCTAGGAAGTGAGGAAATATGAGCACACTGGTTCGAATTCCATAGTCATCAGTATTTTCTCCCCCTCCACTAGACCTTGAGTGGTTGTCTGGACGCTAGTCATTCGGGTGAGATATTAAACCGAGGTCCTGTGTGCGGCATGCACTTATGGCACATAACAGAACCCACGGCAACAAAAGGGATGTCCCTGGGAAAATTCTGTAGAAAAATTCACTTCGATAAGACAACAATAAAATCGCAGGCAGAAAGAAAAAAAAAAGGGTGTTCCCGCTCAGTGTAGCGATGCGCTCTCCCTGGGGAGAGCAGCCCAAATTTCACACAGAGAAATCTGTTGTGACAAAAAGAGTAATACAGTAGTATACAATACAATACAATAATGCTAATAATAACAATAATTGTAACAATAATAATAACAACAATGATGAGAATAACAATAACAGCATTGTGTGTGTGTGTGTGCGTCAGGCCTGCAGTCGGTGTTTGAACAGCTGGGTCAGCAAGGGAACCTGGACGCCCTCAGCGCCGTGGTGGAGAACCGCTTACCTGTCAGCCTGAGGAACTCCCTGAAGGCACAGGTCTTCAACGCCGCCGTCAACAGGTGAGAGGTGCAATACACAGAGACACAGAGAGAGGGAGAGAGAGGTGACTGGTGAGCCTGAGGGTTGACGTGTGTGTGTGTGTGTGTGTGTGTGTGTGTCTGTGTGTGTGTGTGTGTGTCTGTGTGTGTGTGTGTCTGTGTGAGTGTGTGTCTGTGTGTGTGAGTGTGTGTGTGTGTGTGTGTTAGGAAAGGCTGCTCATGTGGACAGGGCCAGTGCAGTTTTATCCAAGACCCCATGTGTCATTACAGGGTTTCCTGAAATAAGCAAGTCTTGTTATACCTTGACAAGTCATGTCTTGTCTTGTCAAAGTCAAATGAAGACACTGTATAAATTATAACGATATTGGAGGAGAAACACAAATGGAAATAGTATGAAAACTTGTTGGGTTTTTTTGTTTTGTTTTTTTGTTATGTGCTTGCCTAATGTGACAAAGCGATTTCCTCTGCGGTTATTGCATTTCCATTGACTAATTATGCACACCCCCTAAAACGGAGTATGGCTGCCTACATGGCAGGGTAAAAACGGTCATACACATAAAAGCCCACTTGTGTAAAACATGGGAGTTGCAGCCCACGAACGAAGAAGAAGAAACGCTCGGCTGTTACATCCAAGGCTGACGTGGCTGATCAGTGGGCCGGCCTCTGAGCCCACTGGTGGGCTGACTGTCAGTGGTGGCATCGGACGTGCTGTGTCTTCTGCAGGGTGCCTGCATGAACTTTGCCTGACCTCACTGTCTGTCTGTCTGTCTGTGGACCAGTGGGCGTGGCCAGGAGGCGATTGACAAGATGGTGTCATCGCCTAGCAACAGTGCCCGCTACCTGACCTTACCTGCCCTGGAGAAGCTCAGCACCACGGCTCCCCAGCTGTTGGACACAGGTGGGATTCTTTGCTCTGGGTGTGGGTGTGTGTGTGTGTGTGTTTGTGTGTGTGTGTGTGTGTGTTCTCAATTGGGATTTGTCGGCAGTCTTTGTTTGTTTGTTTTTAGAGGGGGGGTGGGGGTATTTTTGTTTTGGTTGTTGTTTTTTTGATGCTCGTGTAGGTATTGTTACATATGTATTTGAGTGATGATGCTTGCGTGATGGGGTGATGAAGATTCTGCTGTGGAAGTCCATTTAGGACTTGCAAAGACGCATCTGTGACGATGGATGACCCCTGACTGTGGTTCCGGTCAGTTAACTAGCCCATTGCGCTCTCAGCTCTGGGTAGGAGCCTGCTGCAGGCCTTCAGTCCTTTCCTTCTGTTAGGGCTCGAACCTGCGTCCCTCCCAGTCGTCAGTCGGCATCGCTAACCGCTTCACCATGGAGGCTGGTTGCTTTTATGATCTTTGGTGCAGTGACGCCAGCTGTGCCAGTTGGGCGGTGTTTTGTTATGACCATTTGCAGTTTGTTCCAATGTTTTGCCGAGATGAAAATTGTACTGAGGAGTTTGTTTCAGGCTAGCTAGTGTCAGCTGCCTGCTTTCTTATAGCAAGGTGCATGGTAGTTTCAGGATGGTTGCCCATATGTCGGTCTTTACGGACAAAACATGGTAACCGGGGCATTATACATGAGGAAGAGAGTTACATCCACCCTGTGTGATGGTGGTGTGTTTTGTGACAAAAGAAAGGATGGAAATTGTGACCCATCTGAGGTCCCACAGGAGAGGCCAGAGACACATTCACATGTCTTTGTGTGGCGGCCTGGACGCTAGTCATCCAGATGAGGTGAGAAACGGAGTGCCTGTCTGCAGCATGCTCTCAGCACAAGTAATAGAACCCACAGGAAGAACAGAGTTGTCCCAGGCAACATTCTGAAGAAAAACCCCACTCTGATATACCGTAAAGTTTGGTCTATACGCCGCGACTTTTTACTCCAGCTTCAACCTCTGCGGCTTATACAATGATGCGGCTTATTTGAGGATTTTAACGATCCCGGGAGTGTCACGTTCTCGTCTATTCTTAGCTGCCCTTCAACTCACCAAAATCATGATTTCTGTCCATGAATTTTTGGATGAGCTTCAGGATAGTGTGCTAACTGTTCCCCTTTTATAAATCAAATCCACACACTTTAAAGCCTTCAGATCAGCATTCAGTTCTACTCTGCTCAAGTATACACCTTCATCATGCCGAAAACGCGACATTATGCCTATGATGCAGCCTTCAAATTGAAGGCGATCGACCTAGCAGATGACAGTGCAAGCGACGAACCAGCAGCGACCTCCACCTTAATGTTCATGAAGTGAAAGCGAGGCTGAAGTCAGTGACAAGATGGCAGAGGAAGCTGTGCTGGTTCTTTTCAAATCAGATACTGAAGACGAAGATTGCAGTGGATTCAATGAGCAGGATGACGTTGAATAAATGTGACTATACCTAAATTATGGATCTTATTTTTGTTGTGTTTTTTTTTGTTTTTTTTTTTTGGTGGCACTAGCAGTATTTTCGCTTGCTTTTCTTTGTGTTGTTCCCGCTTGTGTTTATTTCATAACCTACAGTATTGACAGCTCTGTAGTATCAGTATGTGTTCCAGTACCAGAAATAAGTGTGGCTTATTAGCCAGTGCGGCTTATGTATGTATCAAGTTCAATTTTTTTCCAAAATTTAGTGGGTGCGGCTTATATACCAGTGCCCTCAGTAGACGGAACTTTACGGTATATGTGTGTGCATGCAAATGACTGAAGCCTGACTGAAAGACACAGGAAACCAATGATGAGCGCCCAGTCGGCTGTACCCAGGTAGGCAGCCTGTCGTGCAAATGACTTGTGTCTGTATAGCACTTGGTCTCTGACTGAAGAGAGGCGCTATGTAAGTGTCGGTAACAAAGTCCAGTGAAGTGAGGGTAACCAGCAGGGTAGAGACTTCTTCTTCGTTCATGGCTGCAACTCCCACGTTCACTTGTATGTACACGAGTGGGATTTTACGTGTGTGACTGTTTTTACCCCACCATATATAGGCAGCCACACTCCGTTTTTGGGGGTGTGCATGCTGGATATGTTCTTGTTTCCATAACCCACCGAACACTGACATGGATTGCAGGATCTTTAATGTGCGTATGTGATCTTCTGCTTGCATATACACACAAAAGGGGGTTCAGGCACTAGCAGGTCTGCATATATGTTGACCTGGGAGATTGGAAAAATCTCCACCCTTTACCCACCAGGCCCTGTTACCAAGATTCGAACACTGGACCTTCAGGTTGAAAGTCCAACGCTTTAACCACTGGGCTATTGTGCCTGTCATTGTAGAGACAATGCGTGCTGTTTCAGTGGAGAGCGTGGTGCGCACCATGTACACAGAGAGGAAGTACACAGAGCCGCTCAGCATCCTGTGGTGCCACTACAAGCACAGCGGCTCTCCCCGCGCCGACCAGATCATGAAGGTGGGTACATGCGTCACACTGACCTGTCTGATCTGACTGTGGGTACACGTGTCACACTGACCTGTCTGATCTGACTGTGGGTACACATGTCACACTGACCTGTCTGATCTGACTGTGGGTACACGTGTCACACTGACCTGTCTGATCTGACTGTGGGTACACGCGTCACACTGACCTGTCTGATCTGACTGTGGGTACACGTGTCACACTGACCTGTCTGATCTGACTGTGGGTACACGTGTCACACTGACCTGTCTGATCTGACTGTGGGTACACGTGTCACACTGACCTGTCTGATCTGACTGTGGGTACACGTGTCACACTGACCTGTCTGATCTGACTGTGGGTACACGTGTCACACTGACCTGTCTGATCTGACTGTGGGTACACGCGTCACACTGACCTGTCTGATCTGACTGTGGGTACACGTGTCACACTGACCTGTCTGATCTGACTGTGGGTACACGTGTCACACTGACCTGTCTGATCTGACTGTGGGTACACGTGTCACACTGACCTGTCTGATCTGACTGTGGGTACACGTGTCACACTGACCTGTCTGATCTGACTGTGGGTACACGTGTCACACTGACATGTCTGATCTGACTGTGGGTACACACGTCACACTGACCTGTCTGATCTGACTGTGGGTACACGTGTCACACTGACCTGTCTGATCTGACTGTGGGTACACGTGTCACACTGACCTGTCTGATCTGACTGTGGGTACACACGTCACACTGACCTGTCTGATCTGACTGTGGGTACACGTGTCACACTGACCTGTCTGATCTGACTGTGGGTACACGTGTCACACTGACCTGTCTGATCTGACTGTGGGTACACACGTCACACTGACCTGTCTGATCTGACCGTGGGTACACATGTCACACTGACCTGTCTGATCTGACCGTGGGTACACGCGTCACACTGACCTGTCTGATCTGACTGTGGGTACACGTGTCACACTGACCTGTCTGATCTGACTGTGGGTACACGTGTCACACTGACCTGTCTGATCTGACTGTGGGTACACGTGTCACACTGACCTGTCTGATCTGACTTTGGGTACACGTGTCACACTGACCTGTCTGATCTGACTGTGGGTACACGTGTCACACTGACCTGTCTGATCTGACTGTGGGTACACGTGTCACACTGACCTGTCTGATCTGACTGTGGGTACACGTGTCACACTGACCTGTCTGATCTGACTGTGGGTACACGTGTCACACTGACCTGTCTGATCTGACTGTTCACTGCCTGGCTGCCTGGCTATGATGATGCACATTGGGAGTAATTTGGGGTAACAGATTTTGAAGAAAGAAAAAAAAAATCCTTACAGAAATCTTCTTGTTTTAGTTCGTGAGTTTTGTGTATAACGTCTTTCCAGGATGTGTGTGTCTGTGTCTGTGTTTGCTTGCATGCATACGTGCATGTGTGTGTGTGTGAGCACCATGCTTTTTCTATGTAATTTAGATACCCCTTTCTTCACCATTTCTCCCCCAGCAGCCAGATTTTATATAAATATGTGTGTGTGTGTGTGTGTATGCATGTGTGCTTGCATGCGTGCGTGTGTGTGTGTGTGAGCACCATGCTTTTGCTATGTAATGTAGATACCCCTTTCTTAAGCATTTCCCCATCCAGCAGCCAAATTTTATATGAATATATGTGTGTGTGTGTGTTTGTGTGTGCGCATGTGTTTGTGTGTGTGTGTGTGTGTTATAGGGGGTGTGGGCCAAAATGATGAGATGGAGAATATTTGAGTTGGAGTTGGTCATCCACTTCTGTAGAAATGGGGACTGTTTCCAAGTTTTCTGTATCCAGCATGTATGTTAAGATTCTGAAAGCTCACCGTTCGACCAGGCTGAAGCGTGTGGTTGGTGTGATGTTGATCAAAGCTGTCTTGGTGGACTTTCAGGAGGTTCCAGACTTTGGAAAAAACGTTCTGACTGGAACTCTCATCCAAGCTGCTTTGAAAGAGAATAAGGTGAGTGTGTGGTGTGTGTGTGTGTGTGCGTGTGTTGTGTGTGTGTGTGTGTGTGTTGTGTGTGTGTGTGTGTGTGTGTGTGCGTGTGTTGTGTGTGTGCGCGTGTGTGTGTGTGTGTGTGTGTGTTGTGTGTGTGCATGTGTTCCGACCAAAGGTAGGTGCTTATAGAAGGTATCCATATCAATCGATGACTCTGTGTTTGTAAACCGCTTAGAGCTATGTCTCTGCCCAGATATAGGTGCTGTAGAAGTATCCATATCAATCGATGACTCTGTGTTTGTAAACCGCTTAGAGCTATGTCTCTGCCCAGATATAGGTGCTGTAGAAGTATCCATATCAATCGATGACTGTGTGTTTGTAAACTGCTTAGAGCTATGTCTCTGCCCAGATATAGGTGCTATAGAAGTATCCATATCAATCGATGACTGTGTGTTTGTAAACTGCTTAGAGCTATGTCTCTGCCCAGATATAGGTGCTATAGAAGTATCCATATCAATCGATGACTGTGTGTTTGTAAACTGCTTAGAGCTATGTCTCTGCCCAGATATAGGTGCTATAGAAGTATCCATATCAATCGATGACTGTGTGTTTGTAAACTGCTTAGAGCTATGTCTCTGCCCAGATATAGGTGCTATAGAAGTATCCATATCAATCGATGACTCTGTGTTTGTAAACCGCTTAGAGCTATGTCTCTGCCCAGATATAGGTGCTATAGAAGTATCCATATCAATCGATGACTCTGTGTTTGTAAACCGCTTAGAGCTATGTCTCTGCCCAGATATAGGTGCTATAGAAGTATCCATATAAATCAGTGACTCCATATTTGTAAAGCACACAAAGCTTGGTCACTGAACAAAGGTTAGCACTATAGAAGTATCCATAGTAATCAATTACTTTGTAGAGTGCTCAAAGCATGGTCTCTGACTGAGGACGGGCACAGTGGAAGTATCCATATCAGTCCGTTACTTTGTGTTTGAAAAGCATCTAGAGCCTGGTTGTCTGACGGAAGATAGGTGCTATAGGGTGAGTTATCAGTATCAATCAATGACTGTTACCAGGTGGACGTCATGGAATGGTTGCTGAAGCTGAAACAGGAGGTGGGAGAGAAGAGGGGCATGGCTGTGGCGTATTCTGGCCTGCTGCAGCTGTATGGTAAGAGGGGCTCTTTTAGTGTTTTCTCTTGTTGAAGTGTAGTGTGTGTGTTTGTGTGTGTGTGTTTGTGTGTGTGTGTGTGTGTGTTTGTTTGTGTGTGTGTGTGTGTGTGTGTGTATTTGTGTGTATGTGTGTGTGTGTTTGTTTGTTTGTGTATGTGTGTGAGAGAGAGAGAGAGAGAGAGAGAATCCAAAAGGAGATCTGTTGGCACAGTGTGCTGTGTGTATAATCAGAGCCAGGACTCAGCCCACAAACCTTTCAGATGGTACAAAAAATCCTTCAGTCCCACCCATGCTCTTGTGATGTATGTGTGTTTAGCTTGGGGGTAGCAAGGTGGTGTCACTGCAGGAGAATTGTGTGATTCATTAAGTGTGACTTGTGCTCTTGTCAAACGTGCCTGCCGTTCCAGAATAGCTTAATTCTTCATGAAAAAAAACCAACTGTGAATCAATGATCATTGCAGATGTTATAGTCATGAATCTCGTATTGTGGAAAGGTAATGTCAAACATGTTTACAGTTCCAGAACCACCTTATTTCTTATGAAAAAAAAAATATATATATCGATGTCCGTTCCAGATGTAATGTTCATGGATCACATGAAAAAAATAATGACCACCATTGTAACAAACAAACAAAAATGAGGGGATCTGTTTTCACAGTCAGACAAACCTGATGGCAGATGGGAAGTTGTAACTCAAACAGTGTGTGCATGTGTGTAAGTCCATAACTAGCGATGGCAGAGACAAAGTGAAGAGAAAGCATGCCCGTCTGCAAAGACGGCTAGCTGTCGTAACCAGGTGTGTAAGACGGTCACAGATTCTCTTCTTCTTCTGCGTTCACTCGTATGCACACGAGTGGGTGTTTACGTGTATGACCGTTTTTACCCCGCCATGTAGGCAGCCATACTCCGTTTTCAGGGGTGTGCATGCTGGGTATGTTCTTGTTTCCATAACCCACCGAACGCTGACATGGATTACAGGATCTTTAACGTGCATATTTGATCTTCTGCTTGCATATGCACACGAAGGGGGTTCAGGCACTAGCAGGTCTGCACATATGTTGACCTGGGAGATCGTAAAAATATCCACCCTTTACCCACCAGGCGCCGTCACCGTGATTCGAACCTGGGACCCTCAGATTGACAGTCCAACGCTTTAACCACTCGGCTATTGCGCCCGTCAGTGTCACAGATGAAGATACTGAGTGAACCACGCATACTGAAATATACATACATGCACGACATCACATTTGTAGCTTGTTTTGTGTGTTCATCAGAACGTCAGTTTGTTTCGGATTTTTGCGTCACCTGTTCCTGATGGTACAGTTTCACTTTCAGTTTCACAAGGAGGCGTCACTGCGTTCGGACAAATCCATATACGCTACACCACAACCACTTGGCAGATGGCTGACCAGCAGCTTAACCCAACGTGCTTGGTCAGGCCTTGAGTGCATGCGTATATATTTGCGTACCTATAAGGTTGGATTTCTACTATGAAATTTTGCCAGAGGACAACACTCTCATTGCCATGGGTTCTCTTTCAGTGTGTCAAGTGCGTGCTGCACACGAGACCTCGGTTTATCCTCTCATCTGAATCAGCAGATGCTCTGATTTTCTAGTCACACTTGGGAGAAAGGTTGAGAGCAGAGTTTGAACCCAGACTCTGACAGACTCTCTGTATTGGTGTCTTAACTATTCTGCCACCTTCCTCTGTGATGGTACAGTTTGTGGGTGCCCAACACTCAGCTTATATATCACACAGACTGACATCAGTTTACAGCTGGGCCAACAGCAGAGTGAGAGCTGTATGATCAGTGGGTTCTCTATTGCAATGGGAAATCATTTACAGCTTAGTCTTTTGTGAAGGACTATATTTCTCTAAACTAGGAGGCAAAATTGCACTGGCTCTTAGTGCTGCAGCCTTGGGGGTTGGTTGGCCTTTGGGAACCATCCCAACACCGACTGTCCTAAAACCCTCATGGCCAAGAGAGTGGGGATGTAACTTGGACAAGACACTCTCCACTATAATCATATTCTAGCCCAGATAGTCAGGACAGCAGTTACCTCCTCTGCTGTTCTGATGGTCATAGTCGAACACAACTGACTATGTCAGTTTAACATACAGAGATTTTGGGACAGGTGATTCACTGTGTCCTGTGTGTGTGTGTGTGTGTGTGTGTGTGTGTGCAGCTTCACAGAGTGATGTGCAGGCTGTGCAGAAGACGTGTGAGAGACTGCTGACGGATGGAGTCGAGAGATCCAGTCTGCGGCCCAATGCTGTGAAGATGGTGGAGGAACTGTTGACAGAGAAGAACCAGCCTTTGCCAGCTTGGGTAAGAGAACTCACAACTCTGACAGTTTTAGTGTTCAAAGGCTTTGAGCCACAAAGCATGTGGTGGGTGGAAAGGGCATAGGGAAGAGAACAAGATGGTGTGTAACATTTGTGTTGGTGTGTAACATTGGTGTTGAATATTTGAAGTGTTACTTGGGGTAAAAGAATGGGTTTGTGTGTCTGTGCATGTTTGCGTGCTGGTGAGTTTTCTCAGCAAGTGGATACTGCTTCAGTTTGAACACCATACTGGTTTATACGTTGTTGTTTTTTGGTTTTGGTTTTTGGTTGTTTAAAGTGTTGTACACTGATCTTGTCAGACTGGTGCAAACTCAAGTCTGTTGTAATGGTTTATATGTTGTTGTTGTTTTTTTGTTTTTGTTTTTGGTTGTTTAAAGTGTTGTACACTGATCTTGTCAGACTGGTGCAAACTCAAGTCTGTTGTAATGGTTTATATGTTGTTGTTTTTTTTTGTTTTTTTTTGTTGTTTAAAGTGTTATACACTGATCTTGTCAGACTGGTGCAAACTCAAGTCTGTTGTAATGTTATTGTCTTTGTATCTGTTTTTGTGACAGCAGATTTCTTTCTCTGACAGTTGACTATAACTTGCACCAGTTTAACACAAGTTTACCACACCAAACTGGGAGTATACGAAGGAACTCCTCTGTTCGCTGTCATAACATTTTCTTCAAGATCTGTTCCTTCTCACATTTGAAGTTCCTTTTGTCTGAATAAAACAGTTCATGATCTGCTCCATTTGGACCAAACTCTGGGAGCATGTATTCAGCAAGAATTAGCTCAACCTGAAATAGGCTGCATGTTGTGCAAGCCTGACATTTGTTTGAACAAGTTCTTCTCTTGTTCTTTCTCCTGAGTACACAGGGGATTGTGAGTTGGTGCATGTGTGGTGTGTATGTGTGCATGTGTGCGTGCTTGTGTGAGTGTGTCTGTTTTTATGAATGTATGTATGTGTGTGTGTTTGGGTTTGTACAGCTTCTCTGAGCATGGTCCATTAAAAAAATTTGTTTTATTTCTGTCAGTGTGATGTTTATTTTTGTTACCAGTTAAATTTGATTTTAAGTTAATGTTGTTGGGGTTTTTTTTCTACAAACTTATGGTAGGTTCTTAAGGCCAGACCAAAGTGATGAGTATTTGTGGTCAGGTATCTGTTTTTTGTGGGGGGGGTTTAAGCAAATGTTGTGTAGTGTAGATGGATCAATGCACATGCTTTGATGCCTCATTGGAAATGAAAGGACATGTGAGGGAGACAGCATGGATGAGTGACGTGCCTGGCATTGCCAGTGAAGCAGGATTTGGTTCTGTTGCAGGGAGGTGACACGTCATCTGATTCATCCTCAGAATCCGATTCTTCCAGTTCGTCAGACGATGAAAAACCACCACAGCGGTCATAGGCTGCGTGGTGCTGTGTTGGGAATGTATGTTAGTTGTTGCTCGTTTCCCCTTGGGCCAGTTAGAGAGGTCTGGAAAGTCACTGTGTCCTGGTGAGGATTGCTTCAAGGAATCTGATTGGACACGTTGCTGATTCATGTTTGAAGTGAGGTCTGATTGGTTTGTTGAGGAACATGATCATCACATTGTTTGCGAGAGGCTGGGTCAGTGTGTGATAGCAGGAGAGAAGAAACGTGTGTGTGTGTGTGCAGTGGTTTGAGTGAGGGTAGTTTGTTGATGTTTTCAGAGGGCCGCGATGATCGAACACTGACTCAACATGCCATTGAACATGGGTGTATGTATGAATGGATGCTGATGCTGATCATTCTGAAATATTGTGTTGTAAAGTAGCTGATTCCAAGTTGAAGATTGTTCACATAAACCAGTGATACAAGCGATGACTTATTCTCTTTTGTGGGGTTCTGGTTTTTTGGGGGTGTTTTGATGGGGGGGGTGAGTATTTGAGTGAGAGAGAGATACCAGAAAAAAGTCATCCCATTTTAATGGACTGTTTCCCACTCCTTTTGTATCCCCATTGACGTCTTTCTGTCTCCCTTTTCCTCTCTGGTTAGTATCGTTATGATTCCCTCTTTTTTGTTCCACTGTCTTCACTCAGACACACTTTATTTCACTCATAGTCATACACATACACATGCTTGAATATATACACACGTGTGCATACATACTTGCCCATATGCAGTGAAAACAAAACATATGTATCTAGCAAGTGCTTGCAGCATTATTCTGTCATTGTGGTCATCAGCATCGTCTCTCCATGAAACCTTGATGAATGCAGACATGGAAACAACATGAATGCTGGTTATTATTGACACATTCTGTTGCATTTATCAATCTCTTCTTTTTACTTTCAACCATCTAAACAATTGATATTTAGTGCAATGCAATATTCATGTGTCATTGAAATAAAAATAGACACAATCATTCTGACTAGTATATTTGTGGACATACACATGCATATCCACTTGAGTCTCTTGATCTGAATGAAGAGAAATTGAGTGATATGAATTATATTTCACTAACCACACACACACACACACACACACACATTGAAAACAAAACGCATGTATCAAGCAAGTGCTTGCAGCATTTATTAAACACCGTGACTGGTAAATAAATTTTCAGCATATCAAAACAAAATGTGGCACATTGCAGTGTGGGAAGACATTAACAGTTCCCAACATAAATAGCACAGGCAGGAAAAACATAACACACATTTTCGTTACGCACCACAGTGAAGTGCGATATTACACAAAAGGAGTGAACACATTCTGAATGGTACTGCCTGTGATTTAGCTTCTTTTTTTTTTCTACGCTTATTTAATCCACATAGAAAAACAAAAATCATGTGGTACATTTGATCAGTACTAAGGAAGTTGTATTTAACTGAACTGATGTTAAAAAGAAGTTATTCTGAATGTTCTGCCCTGTGTTCATATGGTAACCTGATCTAAATACAACCTGTGTCCAACTCTGCCCTAATATATGACAACAAATAAACTTACCTCCTGTAGACTGTAGCAATAAAAAAAAATGGTGGTTTACTGTCCAATTGTCCACCTTGATTTAAAACTATTATGCTTCATAATATGTTGATGGCACTTTTATTCACTTTTCTCCTGTTAAAAGAATCAGAAGCAAAAGAACAATATCATTTAATGTTTCATTTCAAAACACAATACTTGCATTACAGTTAGTGAATGATCATACAATGACATGTTTTCCCCCATAATGCACAGACATAATAAACATAAGAGCGCTGGGACTAGCTGCAGCATTAGAAAACAAGAGAGGCAAGGCCTTCAAGACTCACTTGTGATACACTGAAGAAAAAAAAATCCAAGCTTTTTATGTATTGTGTATAATTTCAAAATGTAATGTTTAAGATGAATTAAGTCCCCTAGCATTAATTACAGAGTAATTTCCCTTTTTTACTATCTGCACCAAAACGTTTGCAAAATAAATAAAACTTCCATGCTTAGCAAAAGAAGTTCCTGTTTGAATAAAAAATGATAATAAGGACTGCTCTTGTTGTTGGGTCAGAATATCAGATCAAAGTGCCAAGTTTAGAGAATACAAAAAAATATAACAGTAAAGGCAGTTTGCATATAATTAGGCTTCATTTTTTGTGTGCCCATCCCAGAGGTGCAATATTGTTTTAAACAAGATGACTGGAAAGAACTGAATTTTTCCTATTTTTATGCCTAATTTGGTGTCAACTGACAAAGTATTTGCAGAGAAAATGTCAGTGTTAAAGTTTACCACGGACACACACACACACACACACAGACAACCGAACACGGGGTTAAAACATAGACTCACTTTGTTTACACAAGTGAGTCAAAAAGAAAGATTTTTTTTTCCCTCTCAGAGATTGGATGTGTGTTGATCAATTCCTGGTTTCTCACACCTAGCCTTCAAAAAGACTCATGACTGGTTTTTGTCTACCCACAGGTACAGAAATTCACTGTGCAAAACACACACACACAAAAAAAAACAAACAAACAACAAAAACCACAACTAAATGAAACTGAGTCATTTAGGAGAGTATGAAAATCAGAATGTAAACTCTCTCTCCATCTCTCTCTCTCACACACACACACAAACACAATGTTCTTCTCCTCCCATCTCTATCCTCCACGCTGCCCTCTCAACCCTCCTACCCTACAAGCACAAAGAAACATCTTAAACACAGCATACAGCAGATCACTGTCATATTTACTCACAACACAACAAATTTCAGCTTGGTTATTTAGTTACTGCAACAAATAATTTTAACCCCCCCCCCCCCCCCAAAAAAAAAAAAAATATATATACAAAGAAGAAAAAAACAAACCCTCTCTTCCACAGAGACAATGTGCCTTTTAACAAAATGATCACAGCTTCAAATTACTGGAAAATGTAATGTTTGACAACAAAATTACTCAATTCTCTCTCTCTCTCTCTCTCTCTCTCACACACACACACACACACGTTTACACCTCTTAACAAATTGATCAAATATCAGCCTTGTAGTGAACAAAAAAAAAAAAAATCTTGACAACAAAAAAACAACAAACCAACTCACTCTTTTACCATTTGTTCTCTCTCTCTCACTCACACACACACACACTGGGGCATGCTGTAACAAGGTGATAACAACTTGAAGAACTTATGCCAGTGAATGTCTTTATAACGTTTGAGCACTCAGTTAATAAATAATTTATTATGGCCAACTGACATTAAAAATATAATGAAAAAAAAAAGATAACTGGAAATTTCTGATGCACATCATTTAATATTTTCTGGACTTTTTGAATTTTCTGTGAATAAACATGATTTTTTCCAGCACGATTCCAGTATAACTTCAGCTGTTTGATGACAGAAGCAGGGGCTTTTCTTTTTTCTTTTCTCAACAAGCTTCGTGAGCAACAACGAGAAGCTGCCTGAAAATTATGACAATACATGGAATGTCTCTATGAAAATAAATATGCTGCTTATGTAGAATTGTTGATTTACTTCCATAAGCTTTGAGAAGCTTCCCTGATTAACAAGTCAAGTGTCTGGTTGATAATTTCAGTTTGATGTGTCAGTGAATGTTTGTACAAACGACCCACAAGTCATCAATGTCTAAGTAATGATTAGATTTGTATCTGTCTAAGGCAAGATTTTTGCAAGCATTTGTGGAATGCTATATCAATATATATCTCTAAATTATGTTTTGTTGATTACTTTTTCACATAATTTTGACTGGCAACAGTGAATATCTGTGTGACAAAGTGACATGTGCATGTCGAATCTTTTAACTGTGTGTATGTGTATCTTTTTAAACTGAGCTCGTATCTAAGGTAGAGCACAAAAAAGTTTAATAAATTATGAAAAAAATAAATTACACCTGTGAGCAACAAAATCATGGCCATATATGAGGAATGACATGTTTGTTTCAAATAAATAGTGTAAGAAACCAGAGCACCTATTACATGTATTACTTATTCAAAATAATAACATAAATCCAAATGATACAAAACCCACATAAAATCAGTCATGGTAACATTCTGAACAGCTTCAATAAAGCAGTGGTAAACCCTTAACTACAACTAAAATTTTGTAAAAAGCACATAATTATGTTTGCCTTTTTCCTAAGTCAGCAACAATGTCAAATCAGTAATTATGAATTTAGAATTTTAAAAAACATTAACAGTAAATAGATGAAATTAAAGTAACAACAATACATTAGCACATCAACGTTCCACTGACTGTAGTGACGGAACACTTCACAATACATTAGCACATCAACGTTCCACTGACTGTAGTGACGTAACACTTCACAATACATTAGCACATCAACGTTCCACTGACTGTAGTGACGGAACACTTCACAATACATTAGCACATCAACGTTCCACTGACTGTAGTGACGGAACACTTCACAATACATTAGCACATCAACGTTCCACTGACTGTAGTGACGGAACACTTCACAATACATTAGCACATCAACGTTCCACTTACTAGTGACGGAACACTTCACAATACATCAGCACATCAACGTTCCACTGACTGTAGTGACGGAACACTTCACAATACATTAGCACATCAACGTTCCACTGTCTGTAGAGACGAACACTTAAAGCAGAAAGGGGAAAAGAAGGTGGGCTCATGAAAGAGACCTGGCATGATATAAACATTACACAAACATTTCACATTCTATAGTGACCAGTTACCCATTACTGTCAATCAGTATTGAAAGTCTGCATCTGTCCAGAAGAGTAAACTGAGCTAAGATTGGTTGGAATACACTGATGTGTGTGTACATATAAATACACAAGTGTGTGTGTGTGCATGCGTGTGTGTGTGTAAATGAATACACTGTCAGTAACATTTCTCATTTCTGACAGTTCCATGTCAGCTTGTACAAAGCCTTGAACAAGTTGAAGGGCAAAGTCATGAGCACAGATCTTCAAAGCACGTTCACTTGGAATCACACTTAAAACTGGAACCAAAATCACACTGCTTCACTATCATGCAAGAGGTTTGTCAGATTTCCTCAAAAAACAACTGAAATAACAAGTAAAACAACAGTGCATGACAGCAACACTGCATACTGTTAGAAAGGTAAAGGCATTGTAATCATAAGCAATTTAAAAAAAAAAAGCAATGTGCCAGTAATATTGCATATCGGCAGGAAGAGAAAGGCATTGTAACGACAAGCAATTTCTGTTCGCTGAGCATTTACACTTACAGGCAGCGCCAACTATTCCTACTCTTCAAGCTTTTCATGGTTATTTTTTGTTGTTGTTGTTTTCATTTCTTGGTCTTTCTACAACAAAGCAGGCATGCAGACAGATGGTGCAATACAGATGGCAGGCTTCTCAGGCCTCACACCCTACTGGCTGTTTGATCAAGGGTACTCACTCTACTGGCTGTTTGATCAAGGGTACTCACTCTACTGGCTGTTCAGTCAAGGGTACTCACTCTACTGGCTGTTTGATCAAGGGTACTCACTCTACTGGCTGTTCAGTCAAGGGTACTCACTCTGCTGACTGTTCGGTCAAGGGTACTCACTCTACTGGCTGTTTGATCAAGGGTACTCACTCTACTGGCTGTTTGATCAAGGGTACTCACTCTACTGGCTGTTCAGTCAAGGGTACTCACTCTGCTGGCTGTTCGGTCAAGGGTACTTACTCTGCTAGCTGGCTGGTCTTACACTGTTCTGTATTTGCAATCATTGTGGACCAGTCTTGATGATTTAAGTCACCTTTGTATTATCTTGGAGCACTTGCTTCCAGTCGTGCTTTGTCAAAGTGAGCTTAGCTTGTATGAATATATATAAAAATATGTCAGAAGTATATGTATATATATATAAATATGATAGAAGTAATCTGCTTCTGGTTGTTTTTTTTCTCTTTACCCTGATTCTATTAGCTTGAAGACTATTAACGGCACATTTGGACAAAGTATTGCTTTATCTGAATGGATTCAGTCAGAACTTTAAGTCACTTCAAGAGCCAATGCACCATTTTGATATTTTTTTCTTCTGATGCAGTAGAGGAGTTACATTCACAGTGACTACAAATACGCTTTTGTTATCATTGCAAAGAGTGCAGTGCACTGTTTTCTTATCTTCACAGCAGATCATTGAGACATGTCACAAGAAAGGTGTCAAACAGGTTTCTAGTCATCTCTTTGTTTCATAGCCTTTGGCATTCTCCACTTCTTCTTTTTTTGTGGGGGTTGGGGGGTGGGGTGGGGGGGGCAGGTGGGGGTTGGACATGCTAATTTCATTTAGTTTTAAATTTAACCACGACTGATGATTAATGTTGGATTGACCTTTTGGAAAGTTTTTTTTTTTAAAGTGGGTCAAAGAGTATACTGTGAGGTACCACAGTAAATTCTATTTTCATCACTGCTGCAATGTTCAGAAGACACACAGTGGCGGCACTGTTGATGACATTACTTTTCTGTCTTGTCAAAAGAGCAAACGGCAATAGGAAAGGGGAGCATAAGAAAATGCACAACTCTGGCATTTATCAAGGTACTGAAACCCACAAAAATGAATTTTATCGTGTGAACTCCAGGCACCAGGCACAAGATGACTACGCAAGGGGGGATTTTCGATCCTAACGCATCAAAAGGATGCAACACGTGTGTGTGTTGGGAACCCAGATAGTTCCCCCACCATCGTTAAGGTGCAAGTGTAAAGCAGGTTAAAGAAGGGACAGAAAATGTCCTTGTGTTTCCCCCCAGATCTAATGCCTGCTCAGTTGCCTCAAACTTCCCAAACCAACATCTTGCCAGCTACTGTCAGAGTAATGACCCCCGTTTCTTCAGTGTGGTTACTCGCCCTTGGCTGCATCCTCTGGGGCTGCATCCTCCAGTGGTTCAGGGAAGCTGATCTTCATGTTTCCCACACACACGTGACAGCCTTTGCCCTTCAATTCTGGGGGGAAGAACTTGTCGATGTACTCGTCAGCCTTCTCCCCTGTGATCAACTCATCCGTGATGAACTTCACATTAGCGGAGGACAGGTTGCAGTTGTCCCCCCCTGACTGCAGAACTCGTGGCACCAGGGTGGACTTTCCAAAGTTGTCATAATCCATCACGGTGAGATCCCGGAACTTGCAGGAGTCATCATAGCAACATTTGTGGTGCTCGGAATCTTCGTGGGCACCCAGGCAGTAGTCTGGTCCGGCCACTATGGAGAACTGGGAATCCCCTTCCACCACGCGCCCTGTGAAGCGGCCGTTTGGGAGGAAGCAGAGATGAGCTAAGCCACTGACGTGCACTGGTATCACCTTGCTCATCGTGCTGACGGTCAGTTCTGCACACAGATATGTCACATAGAGGCACATTAAACATTCACACACACATGCTAGCCATGACATTAGTAACAGCGCACTCTTATGCAACGTTATAAAAAAAATCAAAAATAAAAAAAATCCTAGTGATCAAGCAAAAGGCTGATAAAGCCTAAAAGCACATATGATGATGATAATATATATATATATATACATACATAGACATATATATATATATATATATATATATATAACTGTTAACTAAAAGGCTGGCCACCAACCACCAGCAGGCCAGCTGAATCCCCCCCATGTTGCTACTAACGACAGTCATCTGGATTCTGCGACATTAATCTACAGATACATATATATATATATGCTTCTTTCTTTCTTTCTAGATTTTAATCCCAATTTCTACTGTCACCACAATCATGTCACATTTATTATTTTTTTTAAATATATATATTATATACATATTTTCATACCATTTCTGTCAACACCAACCCCCAGGGAAATACCTAAAATCGCTTTTCATGTTTTGTTGTCTGATTTGTTCTGTGTGGTTTTATGGACGTGAGTGTGGAAGGGGTGTTTCGTCCTGCAACTCTTACTATAGACTGGGCTTTTACGTCCATGCTAACTTGATCTGCTGTTTCCCAGTCTCTTGGTTTTCTACCTCAAATGATAAAGGGAGTAGAAAAAAAAGAGGGGGAGGGGGAGTACTGAACATACAACGCGCGGGGAAGGGGGAGGAGGTTCTCCCTTGAAAGTCAAACGTTTAACATTATTTAGCTTGTGTAAAGTTTTCTCTTTCATAACTAACCATGAGTTACTTAATCGCACTTGGCGCACTTCCGACTAGTGAGAATAACACAGACCAACACGCTGCCATCGACTGCGTACCTTTTTGCCTTCTGTTCCAAGATCACAGAAAAGACGTGAGTTTATATCATAAATCTTGTTGACAAATGGCTTCACAGTGTGACGAAGAAATTTTGATGAAACGTGAACCCGCAAGGGTGAATAAATTTTGACAACATGCGATGATGGCAATGGAATTACTCGCGATTTATTCTACTGAAACGGTGTTACAGTAGAAATGGTCTCCAGGCAGATGTTAAACGAGGACGTTCGCGGTAAATGATAAGATTTTCGTTGTGAATAGAAGACGCTAGTGTCGTTTGCACATCACTTCATTTTTCAGCATTATTGGAGCACAATTTAGATTTGGATTGCATCGGAAGAATTTTTTTGTATATATTAATATTAGAAATTGCCCAGAGGAATATTTGAGGTGGAATATGAAATAAGGTCACGACATTGAAAAAGAGTTAATCCCCTTACCCGAATGGTGTGACCTTGCAAGGCAAGTAACTTTTGAGTTTTCTGTTAAATTTCCAGTTTTTCAGACAAAACAGGCCTACCGTGTTGGTTTGATAACGCAACAAAGGACTTTACAATAACTGTGTAAGCATTTAATGAACTTAAACCAGTTGTCAAACAAATTACTGAGAGAACACGCTCCAGTTGCACAGCCTGTCCGCTTCGGACTTACTTTTTGTCGAGTCTTAGCTACGACTACCGTCTTTTCCCAAAATTGTTGAAGGTTCTGTTGCATATTAGAGGTAGGAGAATACTAGATGTCACAGGACTAAGACTGAAAGTAAGTAATGTTTGGTATTAAGAATGAAGACAAAGGCAAGGAAAAAACGACCGGAGTTTACTGTGGACACACTAAAGTCAGTAAAGACCATAGTTCATACAAAAATTAAAACTTTCTTCTTCCCACTAATAATAGTTGCTTGGAAAAACTTAGATAGTTAAATGATATAAACACAACATCAACTTTGATGGTTTGTATATATATATATATATATATATATATATATATATATATATATACCAAACAAGTGCTGTCCCATTTTATCATGTCAGCATCATGGCTTTTAGGCTTTTTCAGCCTTTTGCCATATCAGTAGGAATATTGTTCACTATGTTAGTGTTTAATTGAGTGCACAGTCACTAATGGCTAGCTTTCAGTGGAGAAATATATTTGGAAGCCATAATCCTTCCAGTGTTTATGAATTCTTTTAAGAAAATCGAAAGTGTTCCTGCAGTGATGATGTGTCAGGGCAGATTGTTCCACATGTTAACAACCCTGTTAGTAAAAAATGTGAAAAAAGGTTTGATTTGAATGTTTTAGTCACTTATACTTTAGTATAACTTATAGTAATAGTGGGTGTCCCCATGTATGAGTGATTTAGACTAAACAGATTTTGTGTGGTGCTGACTATAGGAGGAAGGTGGCAGAATGGTTAAGGTGCTCATCTGCCAAAACAGAGTCCGTGAGGTATGGGTGCCAATCAAGCTCTCACCCTTTCTCCTAACTTTGACTGGAAAATCGAACTGAGCATCTAGTCATTTGGATGAGATGTTAAACCAAGGTCCTGTATGCAGCATGCACTTGGCACACTAAAAAAGAACCCATGGCAGCGAGAGTGTTGTCCTCTGGCAAAATTCTGTTGAGCAAATCCACTCTGATAGGTACACAAATGCATGTGCTCAAGCTGTGACTGAGCATTTTGAGTTATGCTGCTGGTCAGGCATCTGCTTAGCAGATACGGTGTAGCGTTTATTGATTTATCCGAGGGCAGTGACGCCTCCTTCTGTCCTTGAGAAACTGCAGCTTTAACTGCTGACTACCCAGTACACAGATCAAGATACAGACAGGAGGCAGAGTGAATTGAGGAAAAATTCAGGAGAAAGGTTGTGGAGCAGAAGGCGGGTTGTTAGCAAGCTTTCAGTGATAATTCACATTGTGTAATCTTTAACAGACCCACCGCAGACTGACTCGCTGACATTGTGTCTGTACCATAAATCACTGAATACCTGAAAGGGGTCAAGACTGGTTTGAAAAAATGCTTTAATAGTATAGATTACCTGAAAAGGGTCAAGACTGGTTTGAAAAAAATGCTTTAGTTGTATAGAATGATATTTTTTTATAGCTCTGTCCTAAAAGCCTCTTGCAACTGAGCAGAGACAAGTTGTTCAGCGAAGCTGTTTCGCTGTGTAATGTTGAAGGGGAAAAAACATGGCTTGCCTCAACCTGGTGTAGAGTGGACCAGTGTAGAGTGTTGTCCAGGGTGGGGCAGGGAATTGTCTTGTACTGTTATAGATATGGTCCCTTTTCTTCGAGTTCTAGTACAGGAGCTAGTTGTGGATCTTTATTATATCCAGGGTAGATCATAGACTTCAGGTGTGCTGTTTTGGTCATCAACTACAGAGAGAAAAAATTCTTTTCTTCTCTTTCCTCCCCTCTCTTTTTTGAGATAAAGGTAAAGTGCTTCTGCCATGTTTAAAAAGGGGTACAGACGTTGCCTAGTGTCTTCAGATTATCAGTACAATCTTGGAAGCAAAAATTATCACAGAATAAAGTGTGATATTTTGTGTGATCTGTTATATTCCAAAATGCCCTAAAATTGATAAAATGATGAATGTGTTTTCATTTCCTGTGTCCAGTGGATGGATGTGAATTCGGTGCCGGCGTCTGGCTGGAAGAAATACAGGAGTGTGGTCAGAAGGAACTTCGTGTCTGTCATCTTCCCGGTGGTTGCGGTGACTTCCATCTTCCTCGACTGGAACAGAACTCAGCGCTTCAAGAAACAGAAAGCCTTGGCTGCTGCCGCTGCTGACAACGCTTCTTGACGGTAATAATCTCCTTTTTTTTTTTATCTCTTCACCAGTATCCAGAAATTCATAAATTATATAGTGGAGGCCAGTTAATGTGAGTTTAATTAAGTTACTGGCTTAATTAAGTTAAGGCTGGTTGGTGAACAGTGAAGACTCAACCTTGTTCTGCATTCCTGACTTGACAGCACATTTTCCATACAGATCTATGTACAATTAGGTAGGTCCGGCCACTATGTAAGGCTGTGTAGCTATGACTGATGGATTGTATTTTTATCACTTTTCAATTCGCCCTAGCAAGCGCAATACAGCATACATCAAGCTGAAACTAGTGAAAGATACATCAGAAAATCAAACCACCTTTGTTCATTCCTGCCAGCATTTCTTTTTTTGTGTGTAAGACAGTGTGAGTGAAACTGATCACCTGAAGTGGAGTACCCTTCGCTATTCAAAACACAGCGTGGGAAACAAGTTTGCTGACGTCTGCTTCTGGTTTGAGAGGGTTGGTGACAAAAATAGGTTACAGACATTGCTCCTTACAACCAATCGACTTAGAGACCTATCAAATAAAAGATCACATTCTCTGCTTTAACGTGGGCAAAGTTTCCAGTCGATATGTTTACTTGATTTGAAAAAAATGTTGGAAACCAACTTTACATTACTTATTTTAGTAAGTATTTGAATGATAGGTTTTATAATTTTAGTTAATATCATAGTTTTCTGTTGTGAAACAATGTTCTTTCCGACAATGAAAGACAGCCAAGAACTCCGTCAAAATAGCAGACAAATTTTTCAGTGAGAAGTTCAGTTGGTCTTGTTCAACTTTGTGATTGCACAATATACTTACTCTGTTTCCTTACTTCTGTTTCATTTCACACACACACACACACACACACACACACACACACACACACACACACACACACACACACACAGAGTGAGAGAGAGAGTATACATCACACACACGCGCGCATGCACACACACACACGTGTGTAGGTGTGTGTGTGTGTGTGTATACAGAGAGAGAGAGAGAGAACCTAATCAAAATAACACTACCAGGGTTACATTTGATGCTGTATTTAAGACTGTTGTTTCCTTTCAACCTTTTTATACTTCAGCACTGATATGGAGCAGGCATTAGTTCAGCTGGATGTATGTATTTTAGAACTGGTACGATCAGCTGTGCTGATTAATAGTTAATGATGTATAAACAAGAAAACAATCACATAAAGTGATGCATACATACAAATTTTGAAACACACACACAAATCCTGAAAAGTATCTGACAGGAAAATAATTTTTAGCATTAATGGAGAACATTATCCCCGATTGTCTTGAATAAAGCTTATTTTTTTCATATAATCGTATCAAAAGCTGTCATTTATCAAGATTTATTATTAACATTTGCTGTCTTTAAGTCTACAGTCTTTCTTGAACCTGAAAATATCTAAGTTAAATGTTTATGTAGATGCAATAGTTTTTGAGTTTCAATCATTTTAGTAATGCTACCATCAAAACTGCAGGATTGGACATGCAGAAAATAAGCATTTTCCTCAGAATTTATGACACTTGCATTCAGCCAATAACATTAACAGCCAACTAAAAAAAAATCTGATGTCTTCAGCATTCTATATGGATTATATATGCAGAGTTTTGACTATGAGAATGCATTAGTGGCAATTCTACACAGGTTCCAAAATGCCATTTTGTGGGACTGGCGAAAATTAATCACTGAATTTTTTTGAAAATTCAAAACTGTGTATCTAAAAAAAAAAAATTGAGATATTGCTTTGAAATTTGGTGTGGCTTCTTACTTTATTGCAAATCTTTCATTCTTGCAGATGTGAGGCTTCTGCTATAAATTTGAAAATTTGGCCGGACCTACCTAGTACAAGCATTTAATTTTAAACATTTGTTTACAGACCTGGTTGTACTTCCACTCTTCCGCTTGCCTAAAAAAAAAAAAAAGAGTTAGACACACACATAAAATAATCAAGACTGTTTTGCGATCATTTAGAGCTGCATAATTCCCATGTGTACAGCAAGTGGGGAGTTCCTGTTACAATGTTAGCGACTGCTGACTTCACTTTCAATGCCGCCATGTTGCACATGAAGCATGCATCAGTTAGAGGTTGTCCTGTAGCTGAGAAAAAGGAAAGGAATGATCAGAAGTTAAGTGTCATTTTTGTTTGTGGGTCATGGTGTGATACTGAAAACATTCCTCTCAGCTTCCAAATGTTTCTCTGCTGCTGAAAATGTTCCCTTTTTTCCCCCTGTTGCTTTTGTTTCAAATGACCACTGTGTTGCTTTTACTGATTGGCTGTTACTGACCCATGATGATTGACCTTTCACAACCTTACACACACAGTTCACAGCTGATTATACCAATTGTAACCATTGCTACCATTTTCATTATTTCATGTCTTAAAGTTAATATAATATACTCAAACCAACCATCAACTGATAGATGTGGTATATTTCTTGGCAAAGGCTTTCTTTTTTTCCATTGAAGCAAAAGATAGATCTTGGGTGGTGTATTAGTTGTATCTTTTCTTCTGACAAAAGATAAAAAAAAATTCATTTGATCTTGACAATAAACATTGTAAGTTTTACACAATTACCGTTTGAACTGTTTCGAGACTGCATTTTATCTTTGTAAATGACTTTAGCATTTGTTACCATAACAAATTTCTCTTGCACTACTTTTATTCTCTTATTAGATTTAGAGTAGGGTATTTCTTTGTCATTTTGTGTAGTTTGTAAGAAAGTGATATTTAGTCAGAAAAAAAATGTATGTGTGTATACTATAAAAATTTAGTATATCAGTTTCATGCAAGCATGTATTGTTATAGTTTGTATACAAAATATTTTATATGTGTATACACTGTATTAAAAAGGGCGCTAGCCAGGGGGACAAAGGGGAGGTTACCTACTTCCGGGAGGTTATCGGCCGTAGTTTTGTTTTCTCCGCATAGGCAGATAGTAGTTTGCACAGGCAGGAATGTCAGACCCCTGCCGGAGTCTGCACTAGTTGGATCACGGTAAGTATGTTATTTAAACGTAATTTTAGATAGAAAATTTCATTATATATATTGATTTAATATAAGCATGTATTGAAGTTTACATACCATCTTGAGGGTTGTGTGAATGTTGTGTGCTCATATTTTTTGTGACGGAGAGGATGGACTGGTATGTTGCAGACCCTCAGGATGCCTCGTCTGGTGATGAGACCCCAGTACTTCGCCCACCTCCTGTGGCTGGCCTTGCCCATCACGGCCTACCTTGCAGGCCGCAAGCTACAGGCCGCCCATGACGAGGACATGACCCGATTCCGCAACAAGAGCCAGTTGTTTGGCGGCCGTAAAGAGAGCGTGTGGTAGTGTGGGGGAGCAGGAGTTCCATTGCGATGTTATTGTGAATTAGTTCAGAATGGTCTTGTTCAGTGTTAGGCTGCCCTGTGGTGGTGGTTTTGATGTACATTAAACTGATCATGAATCAGTAGCTTTGACATGAAAGGAAATGAAAGTGGAATGAAAACTTGTCACTGCTTGAATGTTGAACTTGAGGTGATGTATGCTGCCATGGATTATGTTGGTTTTCACCTTGAGAATCTCACCTCCATTTGTCTTGCACATTTTTGCATGCCTCGCTCTCTCTCTCTCTCTCACACACACATACACAGCACAGTGCAGAAATAATGTATTTAATTCATTCCAAAACCTTCCTCCCAAGTAATTCATTGGCGGTGTGTACAACTCCTTCCATAAAGTACTAGATTTTTCTATTCTTAAGCCACGCCAAAAACTAATAATCTTCACTCACTTTGTACCTTCAATAAAGTGCTAGATTTTTCTTTTCGTAAGCCACACCAAAAACAAATGAATGATCTCTGGAATGAATCAAATCGATGGGATTACAGAAACATTAGCTGAAAGAGTGATCAAACTGAATCAACCATTTCTCACAATCATACAATTTTATGCTTAATTCTTTGATATACAAAAAGATAAGCTTCTTCAGACAAAAACATCAGCCAACAAATCTGGTCTTTTCATTTAAAAAAAAGAAAGAAAAGAAGTCAACACACTTGATCTCTACAGACAAGACAGTCAAACCTTCCATGCTCAATCAGATTTCCAATGGACCTACCTGTGTTTTCACAGCCACATATGTGAAAAACAAAAAACACACAAAAAAAGGATAAAGGTCCAATAGCCTTTTATGTCAAATTCATATCCAGTGCCTTGCGCTTAGCATGAAAAGGCAGGACCCAATCCCCTCCATCTGTGTTTTAACCTTCCCCAAAGTCAGATACTTATTCACACCTGGGTGGAATAAAAAGAGTAAAGCAGTTTTCTCAAGGACGCTTCAGCGTATCGAGACGGCCTCAATATCTGATGACTGGTGAACTTTGGATCGAAAGTCCAATGCCTGATTCTGCCAAGGTATGATAGTCAGTCGTGTCCGACTATGACCATCAGAACAGCAGAGGAGGCAACTGCTGTTCCGACTATTTGGGCTAGAATTTGATTGTAGTGGAGAGTGTCTTGCCCAAGTTACATCCCCACTCTCTTGGCCAAGAGGGTTTTAGGACAGTTGGCGCTGGGATGGTTCCCAAAGGCCAACTAGCCCACAAGGCTGCAGCACTAAGAGCCAGTGCAATTTTGCCTCCTAGTTTGAGAGTCAAGGTAACCCCTCTGCAAATGAAACAGTGTAATTTGGGGCAGAAAAAGGCCATTCAGGAACTCCTCATTCCATCACTGTTTATGAGCCACACTGTAAACCCAAATGAACTCGTCCAATTTTACAGTAATGATGACACACAACAACTTCCTCAAGCAGATTTACCCCAACATGCTTTCTTCATGATGATAAACATAAATGAAGCTTTCTTCAGTCAATATCCCCTTTCACACTCCAGGTGAACTGAAGCGTCACTGTCAGTTGAGGTCATGAATGAACTGGGTGAAGGACAGCACAGTGACAGCAGTCATGACGGCCGTGTGGACGGCAGACACCGCACAGTCCTGTGTGTCCAGCACCAGCCAGTCACAGTTCACCCCCTCCCCAATCTCCAGCCGCCGTGTCTTGACGCCGCCCCCACTCCCTCCACCATCCCTCCCTGGCTGACAGGTGTCCGCTGTCTGGAGCAGGTGCAAACTGTCCCTGTCCACGTCCCCACTGCTCAGCATCCCACAGGCGCAGGAAAAGGGTTGTTTTTCTGTGGTGAGGTCGACGCCAGGCGGGGCATGCCACACGTGCCAGTGTCTGGCATCCACCCAGGCCTGGAAAGAGGTCCCAAGCAGTGAGCACACTGCCGCTTCCAGACTGGAAATGAAGGCACCCGCCGATGTCTGGAGCTGAGACTTGGTGACCGACAGCTTGGTGCACAGCTCATCGCTCTGCTTCCTCACCTGGTGACCAGCCATGAGCATGTAACTTGTACACTGTTGGAAACATTGTTCAGGCCATGAGCATGTAACTTTACACTCACCTGGTGACAAGCCATGAGCATGTAACTTACACACTGTTGGAAACATTGTTCAGGCCATGAACATGTAACTAATACACTGTTGGAAACAATGTTCAGGCCATGAACATGTAACTTATACACTGTTGGAAACATTGTTCAGGCCATGAACATGTAACTAATACACTGTTGGAAACATTGTTCAAGCCATGAGCATGTAACTTAAACAATGTTGGAAACATTGTTCAACCATGAACATGCAACTTGCACTGTTGGAAACATTCTTCAAGCCATGACTATGCAACTTGCACACATTTGGAAAAATTGTTCAAGCCAAGAAAATGTAACAAAGCTACATACTACTGGAAATATTGTTCAGCAACTGTTGTAAAAATAGGTAATGTTTCATGAACCATTCTGTAACATAGCAAAGCAACAGGGTATCAATCCTGTTCTTAAAAGACCATGATTATGCCTTATAGTACTGTGGTCATAACGATTTTCTGCTAAAGTTGTGTAAATATGCTGACATACCACTATATATCTAAATAGTCCAGAAAGTAACTTTAACAACTGACCTCATGGAGGTCACGACCCCCTACCCCCACCCCACCCTTTCAAACACAGCTAATCAAAACAATTTATATATTTCATGAATAATGATGCAACTGGCTAGGCTGTTCATAAAAGGAAATTTTCTATCTAAAATTACGTTTAGGTAACATACTTACCGTGACCCACTAGTGCAGACTCCGGCAGGGGTCTGACATTCCTGTCCTGTGCAAACTACTATCCGCCTATGCAGAGAAAGTTTGCACAGGACAAGAATGTCAGACCCCAGCCGGAGTCTGCACTAGTGGGTCACGGTTAAGTATATGTAATTAAATCCTGAATCCTGAATTTGTTCACATGTCCTATTTATAAATGAAGCAGTGACGGGCGCCATAGCTGAATGGTTAAAGCGTTGGACTTTCGATCTGAGGGTCCCGTGTTCGAATCACGTTGACAGCGCCTGGTGGGTAAAGGGTGGAGATTTTTACGATCTCCCAGGTCAACATATGTGCAGACCTGCTAGTGCCTGAACCCCCTTCGTGTGTATATGCAAGCAGAAGATCAAATACGCACGTTAAAGATCCTGTAATCCATGTCAGCTTTTGGTGGGTTATGGAAATAAGAACATACCCAGCATGCACACCCCCGAAAGTGGAGTATGGCTGCCTACATGGCGGGGTAAAAACGGTCATACACGTAAAAAGCCCACTCGCGTATATACGAGTGAACGTGGGAGTTGCAGCCCACGAACGCAGAAGAAGAAGATAAATGAAGCAGTGACTTGCCTGGTGTCTGAGGTAGAAAGCCAGGTGGACCAGCCAGCATCCCCCGCCACACAACAGGTGAGGCCGCTGAAATGTGGAGCACAGACCCGCCATAGCTGACTTCACTGCACACTGAAAAAAAAAATCCAACACAGTTTACTCCACAGGATAAAAAAAAAAAAGACCAGCAAAACAGCCAAGTGGTTCAACTATTGTTAGACTTTCAATCACAGGGTCCTGTGTTAGAATCATTGGGATGTCTGGTGGGCGATGGCTGGATTTGGAGATTTACAGATCTACCAGTTCCAGACCCCCTTTGAGTATCCATGCAAAAGATCAAATAATGATAAAGGTGCATGTCAAATGTTCCACAATCCAAGACACTGACAGCCTTTGGTGAATTATGGACAAGAACAGGCACAACCCTGAAAACTGAGTATGACTGGGTGTGCCCATATGGCAGGGTAAAAATGGTACTGCACTAAAAATCCCACTTCTATGTGTTTAGAAGGTGAAGCCCATGACCACAGAAGAAGATGAACATAACAAAAAAGCACAAACTTCCGAATCATCACTACATAAAGTACATTAATTATCAGCGTTACAAACTTTGTTCTCACACAAGTTTCCTGAACTAGTTGGCTCGTTCAACACCCATCCCTGAATAACGTGAACACAGACTGCATCATACCACACATAACTGCACTGGCCAGACTCCCCACAAACCAGCTATAACCTCACCATGAGTTCAGCCACCTGTTGCTCGGCAGGTGCACACAGCAGCAAGGTGGACACGCAGCTGCCCGCTCTGTGCAGGTGCAGGTAGCTCTTCCCGTGCAGGACCTGATGGTCAACACCGGTCAGCAGCCCACACACGCCGTCCCCTGGCCTGACCAGCACTGAACTGATGACGCTGGCCCCTGTGAGAGAACACAGCCAACGGTGTTTGCAGTTCACCCAGCAATCTTACTCTCAAGTACAGGAGGGAATATTTCCATATTACAATTAATACAGACATTTCCCTATTACAATTTATACAAATTTTCATACTGGATTTTGGTTATTATCCTCCCCTTTACTATGTTTCAATGTTAAGACACGCACTTCTTCTGAGCGACCCCTGGCTGCAAGCTTTTCAGTAAAATTTACAAACATCAGTCAGTGCCACCCTCAACAATGTGAACAAATATCGAAACAGAACTAAAACTCAACCAACAGTCAACAAATGGCAACATAACTAATAGTGCTCAATGAAACAGAGGGGCAAACCTTTCAACATTTCAAGACTTGCATATAATACCGGTTTTAATTGCACATACTTGACCGTGACCCACTGGTGCAGACTCCGGCAGGGGTCTGGATTCCTGTCCTGTCCAAACTACTAGTCCGCAATGCAGAGAAATTGAAAGAAGCTGCGGCAAATAGCCTCCCTTGGTTGTTACCTCCCTTGTGTTACCGGAAGCATTTTTATTTTCATTTTTCATTTACTGCTGCCCCATTCTCTGCACCGTTTTAGTGGTTTTACTCCAATGGAATAATTTCTGAATCCCCCAAACAGTCACACCCAGTTCATCTTTGGGACCCCATAGAATTATGGTGAAGAGTCCATGCGACCCCCAAGATTTTGAACTGATCAGGAGCCCTGAAACACCAGCACCCTGACCACCACCCACCTGTCAGGTCCTGGATGTAGCTCACAGGCTGCAGACCCAGACGCTCCACAAACAGCACCCCTCGCTGCCTCAGGTAGGCCTTCACCTTGGGGTGCACCACCTTCTGACAGAGCAACACCCCCACCCCCAGCTCCACCAACCAGTCACAAAAGACCAGCATCCTGGTCATGACATGGTCGGCTGCCAACTGGATGACATGATGCTGCGCCTCCATCTGATTGGTCAGGATTTCCTCGGCATCCCCCGACATGGACACGTTCACCAGCACCACCTTCACCCCGTGGGAAGCACCGCGGGGAAGTGCGAGTTCTTGGGGCCCAAGTTGGGCGCACATCTCCGGCCACTCCAGCAGAAGACCCTCAAACACCTGGGAGGACAGGAGGTCTGTTCTGTCACTCTGCAGCATGTACACGCGGTCCGAAAAGAAAGACTGAGCGGTGTCAGGCACGGATATCAGGAAAGCTTTCAGGAGGAGCCGTGAAATGTGACTGGCTGATGCCGGTCTCAAGCTGCAGACTGGCTTCGGGGAGATGATGTTCTGCACATATCCCATCATCACCTTCAGGTTTGATGTGTCCACAGTCACGACGATTGGACAGTTCTCAGCATTCAGATATTCACCCACCAAGTCAAGAAACTCGCCGTACACCTCTCTCACGCACACTCTTCCAACACTCTCCAGCTTCACAGCGTTCAGCACAAGATGAAGGCACAAGGATGTGGTGAGAAGACCCCCATCATGATGAGTCTTTAAGTGACCTTGGACAGCACTCTCGATGAGACGAAGGCAGGGACGAGACAAGGACAGGGCAGAGAGCAAGCGGCTGCTACACGTCGTCATGGTGACCGGCCCGCCCACATTGTTGTGCAGGGGCTGGATCTGGCCATGGGGTCCCCGCGCCCTGTCCACCACCTGGCTCAACGCGTGCAGGGCTGCAACCACCTGGGGGTCATCCAGGGTCTGCCTCACAACCTGCGACTCCACACCTCTCTCCTGTCGGGACCCCATGGCTACACCACAGCTGCTTACATTGCCTGCACACACACACACACACACACAAATGGGTGAAAATGAAACAAAACTAAGAATGAATGTGCAAAAGATAACATAAGTACAAGAAATGTGGGCGATCCTCTGCTCAATGTTCTCTGGACTACTGACATAGGAACATCCTCTGAAAAGTTCCTGGCTGCATAGGTTCAGTGCCTATACTGCAAACTGTTCTCAGTCAACAGTTTGCTTGTAATGCAGCCACTGACTTTTCACTCTGTGGACTGCAAATCTGTTCTACCACCTGGCATTCCAGAACATCATGTTAACTGGCTTGTATTAGTAATAAATGCACTGTTCATTTTCCTTAGTCTACTGTCCATATATACTTACATACATATATATATATATATATATATACATATGTACATGTACAGCCAATGTCTCCCGTCTGTAATATCACAGACTGATATTCTACTTGATCTGTTCACTGTTCACGGCAAACAGCACAGACATTAAAACTCACTGACCTCTAAGCGGCTGATGCTCTACTTGGTCTGTTTACTGTTCTCTGCTCTCTCGGTGGACGTGGACACTTTGGGCTCCACAATGGGGATGGTGGCCACGTAGACAGAGGTGAAGATGATGATCAAGGAGACAAACTTGTTCTTGCTGGACCATTCCGCAGCTCTTCGGAACACCGACACCAGTTTGGGCTCCTTGGCCAACATGATGAGATGACTGAAAATGACATGACCAAAAAAAAAAGATCAAAGTCAGGGCTGAGAAGTACAGTGAGTAAATACTCTGGCAGCTTCAAAATGACATTCCACCACCATTTTTCTATAATACTGTGGTGTGTGTCCATCGAGATCGATGATGACCATCGTTGTCATCCAGCTGGGGGATGGGGGGAGGGTGGTGGGGGGGGGGGGGGATGCTCATGAATCTATCTGTGAGTGCGCAGATGGCTGAATAGTCCAATCTGCGCACGAAATGTTCGCTGACAGTTGGGGCAGACAAGAACAGGCATATCATTGTCAGGGAGCTTGTTTGCCCGTGACTTTCTGGCCTGCCTCTTCTGAACAGCTGCAGCAGTCCTGTTGGCCTCGCACAACTTGGCACCTTTGTGCACAGCATCGCGCCATTTGTCACGGTCCGCTGCAGATTCCTCCCAGGAGTCAGGGTTGATATCAAACGCTTTCAGAGAGACTTTCAGAGTATCTCTGAAGCGCTTCTTCTGACCTCCGTGTGATCTCTTCCCTTGTTGCAGCTCGCCATAGAAGAGCCTTTTGGGCAGCCGATGGTCTGGCATGCGCGCCACGTGTCCAGCCCAGCGAAGCTGGGACTGCATCAGGATGGTGAAGATGCTGGGAAGGGTGGCTTTTGCAAGCACCTCCGTGTCTGGGGTCCTGTCTTGCCACTTGATGTTCAGTAGCTTCCTTAGGCATGTTGTGTGGAAGTGGTTCAGCTTCTTGGCATGTCGTTGGTACACTGTCCAAGTTTCGCAGGCGTACAGTAGTGTGGGGAGAACTACTGCTCTGTACACCTTTAGTTTGGTCTCAAGACCAATGCCTCTTCTGTTCCAGACATTTGCATAGAGTCTACCAAAAGTTGCGCTTGCTCTTGCAATCCTGACGTTCACTTCATCGTCAATGGTCGCATTTTGTGACAATGTGCTGCCAAGGTATGTGAACCGCTCCACCACACTGAGTCTCTGACCGTTGACTGTGATGTTGGGCTCAACGTGGGGTTTCCCTGGGGCTGGCTGATAGAGAACTTCAGTTTTCCTCGTGCTGATGGTAAGGCCAAAGTTCCTGCTGGCAGTGGCAAATTTGTCCACGCTGAGTTGCATGTCAGCTTCAGATCCAGCGTTGAGGGCACAATCATCAGCAAACAAAAAGTCTCTGATGATGTCTGTCATGACCTTCGTTTTTGCTTGAAGCCTTCTGAGGTTAAACAGCTTGCCATCTGTTCGGTACTTTAGGCCAATTCCAACATCGCCATCTCTGAAGGCATCAGTAAGCATTGCAGAGAACATGAGGCTGAAAAGTGTTGGAGCCAGGACGCAGCCTTGCTTGACACCATTTGTGACAGGAAAAGCAGCAGATGTTTCACCATTGTCCTGGACTCGAGCCTGCATGCCTTCATGGAATTGGCTGACCAAGGAAATAAATTTCCGAGGGCATCCATACTTGGCCATGATCTTCCACAGTCCCTCTCTACTCACGGTGTCGAAGGCTTTAGTGAGGTCAACATAGGTGGAGAACAGAGCAGCATTTTGCTCCTGACATTTCTCTTGCAGCTGCCTTGCAGCAAACACCATGTCGGTGGTTCCGCGCTCTTTCCGGAATCCACATTGGCTCTCAGGCAAATGACCTTGGTCAAGGTGTGCTGTGAGGCGGTTTAGTAAGATCCTGGCAAGTATCTTGCCTGCGATAGAGAGCAAGGAAATGCCCCGATGGTTATCACAGGCTTGCCGGTTCCCCTTTCGCTTGTACAGGTGAATGATAGATGCATCTTTGAAATCCTGGGGGATCGTCTCTTCTTTCCACATGAGTGAGTACAGCTGATGGAGCTTCTCAGTCAGCACAGTGCCTCCATCCTTGTAGACCTCTGCTGGTATGGAGTCTGAGCCAGGTGCTTTGCCACTGGATAGCAGACGGATTGCTTTCTGGGTCTCAAGAAGTGTTGGCGGATCGTCCAGTGCTTCGTTGATGGGGACTTGTGGGAGCCGGTCTATGGCTTCATCATTTATGGAGGAAGGGCGATTTAAGACACTGTTGAAGTGCTCAGCCCAGCGTTTGAGAATTTTCTCCTTCTCGGTGATCAAGGTATTCCCATCTGCACTGAGGAGGGGGGATGATCCTGAGGATGTGGGACCGTAGACTTCTTTTAAGGCATCATAGAACCTCTTCATATCATGCCTGTCAGCATATCCCTGGATCTCATCGGCTTACTGTAACAACTTCAGAAATGACATTCCACCCCTATTTTACTGATGGTATGCTAACTCATCATGGTTAGCCAGCAAAATGCTTCACTGGCAGTCTCAAAGGCAAGAGCACTCTAAGATGTACAATTTGGGTCTTTTATTTGATTTGAGCTAGCTGAAAAGACTAGTTCTAAATAGAGCTAAGACTTAATTTTTTTTGTTTTATCTTGCAACACATTGAACAGACTCAGGAACTCAGTACACTAAAATACCAAAGTATATTAACTTGCAGTGTAATAAAGACATTGTTATAAATACACAAATTCTTTTGCAATCTAAGCATGAACACACACACATCCCCTCATGAACAACATGTATACACACATGTATGTACTTAACTAACACACACACACACACACAGCCTTGTGCATGCATGCTCTCTATCAGAAATCAAATGCACACAAGCACTGGGAAGTGGATGCAAAGACAGACTTCAATAAGAAAGAAAGAATTAAAAAAAAAATAATAATAAAATAACGACATAAAAATCATTCTAATATTCACAAATTATTAACTCATTATATATAATTTGTTCTCCATTCTGATCTCTGCTCAAAGCACCACTTACATTATATACACACAATGAAACAGATGACAATGATAACTGGTGGTGTCAGTGGCACCCCCAGATCAGGCAGATTTCTTCTCTCCCAGTCCTTTGACGTCTATGCCAAGCACTTTGACTTTATCTTCTTTGGGAATAAAGGTTTCGTTGAACTGCAGACGATACCAGCCATAGTGAAGACCGACAATAGAGGGGATGGTGACCACCATGACAATGTTACGTCTCAGGAATGCAAGCAGGGGATTCATGGCTGTTGAAGTGTTGGGTACCAAAATGCTGCACACAAGAGGATGGAAAACTGTCAAACATGTATCTTACAGTTCCACAAAGCAAGGCACTCACAAAATCCTTAGTTCTATTATCTAGGTGTGTAAACATTTCTAACAGTATGTCCAGAGTCTATACCAATATGGATACAAAAACCAACAAAACTGTTTTAAGTAGTAGAATTAAACACATAACGCACAAAAAGCTTTCAAAACAGACATCATGTCAAGCTGAACAACAAACAAGTACTGCGTAAAAACAAAACCGATTTGTTTATATGCATGGACACTTTTTTTTTAATTTTTTTTTTTAAAGACTTTATAACTATTTATCTGTAATACTGCAACAGACTTAATAAATGTCTGGAATGCTGAATGCTCAACTCAAGTACTCGCTTTACTTTGCACAACTGACATTGTATTCTTCATTCGTGGGCTGCAAATCCTACATTCAATCACATGTACAAGGGTGGGCTTTTACGTATATTACTGTTTTTACTCCACCATGTTGGCAGCCATAGTCCATTTTCAGGGGTGTGCATGCTGGGTATGTTCTTGTTTCCATAACCCACCCAACACTGACATGGATTACAGGATCTATAACGTGTGTATTTGATCTTCTGCTAGTGTATACACACAAAGGGGTTCAGGCACAAGCAGGTCTGCATATACTTTAACCTGGAAAGTCAGAAAAATCTCCACCCTTTACCCACCAGGTGCTGTTACCGAGATTCAAACCCATGACCATCAGATTTTGTATTTGTATTTTTTTTTTTTTTATCATAACAGATTTCTATGTGTGAAATTCGAGCGGCTCTCCCCAGGGGCAGCGCGTCGCTACACTACAGTGCCACCCATTAAAACAATTTTTTTTTATGTATGTATTTTTTTCTTTGTTTTTCCTGCTGATTTTAAGTCCAACGCTTCAACCACTCAGTTCTTGCCCCTGTCACTGACATTGTATAAATATTGAACTGTTTCAAAGACCAGACTGTGTTACTTTTCATTCAACTGTAATCTCCCCCCTATACCCCCCTCCCCCGTCTCCCAGGTCTTTTATTTCTGAGTAAGGCAACACTCATCAATGTCCCCTGCTGTGATGGTCATGCACAGTCTCCACTATTTGGAGGTTGACACTGGCTTTACCCTCCCTGGAATGGACAGGCAAAACACTGGACACTACAGAAGACATGCATCCCCCATCTTCTCCCTGCCCAGCATCAAAATCTTCTCACTCAGGCAACTGCTCTACATTCAGCTTTTTTCTTTTTTGGTTGTTGTTTTTAAGGTAGATTAACGCATAGC
>NC_134896.1:55375035-55397535 GCF_041734735.1 Babylonia areolata
CGCTGCTATGTAACGTGATCATGACAAAACCCCTCTCCATGATGCTGCTATGTAACGTGATCGTGACAAAACCCCTCTACATAACGCTGCTATGTAACGTGATCGTGACAAAACCCCTCTCCATGATGCCGCTTTGTAACGTGATCATGACAAAACCCCTCTCCATGATGCCGCTATGTAACGTGATCATGACAAAACCCCTCTCCATGACGCCGCTATGTAACGTGATCATGACAAAACCCCTCTCCATGACGCTGCTATGTAACGTGATCATGACAAAACCCCTCTCCATGATGCTGCTATGTAACGTGATCATGACAAAACCCCTCTCCATGATGCCGCTTTGTAACGTGATCGTGACAAAACTGAACAGCAGTCAGTCACCGTGATGCCTGTGTGTGCAGGATGGACAGAGACTGCCGACAAGTGCTACACGTCAAACGCTAAACTCACGCTGAACAACGCTGTGCACAAGCTGGCCGAGCACGGTAACTGGCGCTTCATCTGGTCTGAAATGGCTTTCCTGGCACGCTGGTTCAAAGAGGCTTCCAGCGACCAGAAGTTGGCTTTCAAAAAGTAGGTGCCACTGTTGTTGTTGGCGATTGTGTGCTGTTTTAGGTTGGTTGTTCATGTGCTTGTTTGCTGACGATTCTCAACTGCATGATTCGACTATTCCCTTTGAAATTCCATGTTTAGCTTCTAAATTTAAAACTGGTATAGAAAATGTAGCAAAGTGGATGAAACAGAACAAACTAAAAATGAATGATGATAAAACAGAACTCATGCTGACTGGTAATAAAAATAAGCTTAAGCAGATAAATACAACGTCTATCATTTGTTCTGGCATAGAAATTTCTTTTTCTAGTTATGTCCATAATCTTGGTTTCTACATCAATTCATCCCTCACGATGGAAACTCATGTGAACCACCTGTGTAAAGTTCTTTACTTTCAGCTTCGTAAGATTAGTAAAATCTGCCCCTTCCTGTCTGTTGATGCTGCCAACGAACTTGCTGTTGCCTTCCTTCTATCCCGCCTAGATTATTGTAATTCTCTCTTAGCTGGCCTTCCCAATGATAAACTCTACAAGCTCCAGAAAATACAGAATAGTGCAGCTCGACTCGTCCTTAAAAAGTTGAGGAGAGAGAGTGCTACTGCTCTCCTGCGGACACTTCCCTGGTTGCCTGTTCAAGCCATCAAGCTTTCATTGCCTGAATTGTGATACCACACCCTCTTATCTTTCTGAGCTTGTTAACCTGTACTTGCCAAACAGAACATTGAGATCTCTTGATTCCTCCCAGCTAATTGTTCCCTGATACTTCTATAATGTGGAAAGAGGTCATTTTCCATCTTTGGCCCAACAACTTGGAATTCTCTGCCTATTGCTCTCAGATAAACAACTCATCTATCTACCTTTAAAGCAAATCTTAAAACTTATCTCTTTAAAAAATACTTGTCATAACTCAAATAGTGCTGTTGTCCCAGGCCCAAGGCAATGTGAGTGTGTGTGATGGGAGAGTGGAGAGAATGGGGGTGGGTAGATGGATGGTGGTGGTGTGGTTCGAAAGGGAGAATGACCTGATTTTTACCCCTTTTACCTTTTCTATCCAAAGTTTTATTTTACAATTTTTACAAAATATATGGCATGCAGATTACAATTATGTTCCTTTTTACATGTATGTATTTTAAGTGAAAATTGCTGTCATCTCAGCCGTTTAATCGTGTGTGTCTGTACATGTGTGTTAGTGTGAGTGTTGGAGTGTAACAGTTGTAGTATTGATAGTATGTTACTTTGTGAGTTTTAAAACTTTTATGCATTGTGGTTTTATAATATTAATGATTCTGTTTTATGTTTCTACTACTTTTTATATGCTTTTTTGTTTCACTTTAGGAACTGGATTGTAAAGCACTCAGAGCTTGCTTATGCTTGTATTGTAGCGCTATATAAAAATAAAATATTTTTATTGTTACTTTTGGTAAAAAAGAAGAAAAAAATGTTGAGAGGCTGAGAAAATGAGTGCATCACTGTTTGGTCCTCTACCACTCCAGTAGTTGTATTCACTGTGCTGGATGACGACTCACTGTGTGCTGACAGATGATGACTCACTGTGTGCTGACAGATGATGACTCACTGTGTGCTGACGGATGATGATGACAACTCACTATGTGCTGATGGATGATGACTCACTGTGTGCTGACGGATGATGACTCACTGTGTGCTGACGGATGATGACTCACTGTGTGCTGACAGATGATGACTCACTGTGTGCTGACGGATGATGACTCACTGTGTGCTGACAGATGATGACTCACTGTGTACTGACAGATGATGACTCACTGTGTGCTGACGGATGATGACTCACTGTGTGCTGACAGATGATGACTCACTGTGTGCTGACGGATGATGACTCACTGTGTGCTGACAGATGATGACTCACTGTGTGCTGACAGATGATGACTCACTGTGTGCTGACGGATGATGACTCACTGTGTGCTGACGGATGATGATGACTCACTATGTGCTGACGGATGATGACTCACTGTGTGCTGACGGATGATGACTCACTGTGTGCTGACGGATGATGATGACAACTCACTATGTGCTGATGGATGATGATGACAACTCACTGTGTGTTGACGGATGATGACGACTCACTGTGTGCTGACGGATGATGACTCACTGTGTGCTGACAGATGATGACTCACTGTGTGCTGACGGATGATGATGACAACTCACTATGTGCTGATGGATGATGACTCACTATGTGCTGACGGATGATGACTCACTGTGTGCTGACGGATGATGACTCACTGTGTGCTGACGGATGATGATGACAACTCACTATGTGCTGATGGATGATGACGACAACTCACTGTGTGCTGATGGATGATGACGACTCACTGTGTGCTGACGGATGATGACTCACTGTGTGCTGACGGATGATGATGACTCACTGTGTGCTGACGGATGATGATGACTCACTGTGTGCTGACGGATGATGATGACTCACTGTGTGCTGACGGATGATGACTCACTGTGTGCTGATGGATGATGACGACTCACTGTGTGCTGACGGATGATGACTCACTGTGTGCTGACGGATGATGATGACTCACTGTGTGCTGACGGATGATGACTCACTGTGTGCTGATGGATGATGACTCACTGTGTGCTGACGGATGATGATGACTCATTGTGTGCTGACGGATGATGATGATTCACTGTGTGCTGACGGATGATGATGACTCACTGTGTGCTGACGGATGATGACTCACTGTGTGCTGATGGATGATGACTCACTGTGTGGTGACGGATGATGATGACTCACTGTGTGCTGACGGATGATGATGACTCACTGTGTGCTGACGGATGATGACTCACTGTGTGCTGACGGATGATGATGACTCACTGTGTGCTGACGGATGATGACTCACTGAGTACTGACTCACTGTGAACGCAGGGCGGTGGCAGGGGGCCAGATGGAGGTGGTGACCGGGGGGTGGGTGATGACGGAGGAGGCCTGCGCTCACTTCGCCCCCATGCTGGACCAGCTGACGGAGGGCCACCTCTGGCTGAAGGAGGAGCTGGGTGAGCTGTCAGACATAGTACACACACTGCTCACCGCTCACTGACTCACCTGTCTCATTTTCATCGCTCACCCTCTCATCATCACCACTTGTTCTCTCGTTTTCACCATTTCACCAGCTCACCCATTTTTCATCGCTTACTGATTCGCCCATCTGATTTCATCGCTTACTGATTCGCCCATCTGATTTTATTGTTTACTGATTCATTGACTCACCCATCTTGTTTTCACGACTCACTGGAGACCAACTCACCCATTTTTTCACCGCTCACAAACTCACCCATCTCACCAGCCGCCGTGGCGAAGTGGTTAGCGTCGCGGACTGACGGCTGGGAGGACGCAGGTTCGAATCCCAGCGGAGGTGGGTCTCCTACCCAGAGTTGAGTGTGCTGTGGGCTTAAACAGGGAGACTGGGACCACACAGTCGAGTGTCATCCACCTCAAGGATGCGTCTTTGGGTGTGTTGCTCTAATTACCTGACCAACACTGCAAGTGTCTGTATCTGTCAGGCCTGGTTAATGCCGGGATATCATTATGACAGGAAGCATAGAGTACAGCCTTGTCACACAGTCCCAAACCAAATTGGACCTCCATAGCAACATCGTCATCATCATCGTCATCCTCTTCCTCCTTCATCATCATCAGTATAAACAAAATAGTCTCAAAGTCTGTGGCCTTTCATGCCCTGCTGTCATGGTGACCTCAGTTTCGATACCCCTCCACTTCCGTGCTTGGGGTGAGTCCTGTCAATGTCGTCAGTGTCGGCAGATTCATGGGTGGCTGTTGTTTGAGGGATGTGGTGGCGGTCTCCACTCTGGGAGGGACGCTCACTCAGTCTGGCTCCGCGCCTAAGCCATTATTGTCGTTAGTAGGGGGCTTAGTAGGTGGTGTCCTAAGTACGTTAAAACAGAACAGGCACCACTGAACACCACCGAAGTGACTCAGCAGCAGTGCAGGGTCTCCTCTGGTGTGTGGCCTCCTGGCGACCTAACATCGATGGTTCCCTGTGGACTGCCGACGCTGGAACTGCGATGGACGAACCTGGGTGTGGCCGTGTATGGGGGAATGTAAATGAGCTGACTGAGGCCCTGCTGTTTACAACTGTTTCTGACAAAGTAACCCTATCAGGGCTTTAGATAGTTTTGAATTTTTGGAGTGGCATCTAATTTGCATAATGAGAGTATAAGCTAAGAATATCTTAACTGATCCTCTGTGACCAATGAATGCAGAATGTGTTGCTGTGCTTGTGAGCAGGAGAGTTATTTTCATGTGAACAGTGTGTGTGTGTGTCAACAATGGCGTCTGACCCAGTTTCTTCTCAGTCACAAGGCAGACAACAGAATAAGACAAAGGGGCACCTCCAAAAGCGGAGTATGGCTGCCTACGTGGCAGGGTAAAAACAGTCATACGCGTAAAAGCCCACTCGTGTACATATGAGTGAATGTGGGAGTTGCAGCCCACGAATGAAGAAGAAGAAGATGAAGGGGCCTTATTGGGGCCATGTAACGTTCTGAATTGAATCTGTTTCAAACTCCGTGTGCTTTCCAGGAATTGTTTACAAGTTATCAGTGAGTGCAGATTTTGAACAGAAAATATGGATACTTTCATCATCTCACTGTATGATAGCATGAGAAAGGGGGAAGTTTTATATCTTGTCCCCAACTATCTTGTTATGTTACTGATCTGTTTGGATTTTTTTTGTTTTTTGATTTTATTTCTTACTCATATACAAATGGGTCATCTGTGGGGAAAATGAGGAGGTCTAACGGGTAGTACTGAGTTAATCAATGCAGTGTGTGAGCTTTGTTCCCTGAGACAGATGGATGTGTGCTTGCAGTGAAAATGTTTCATAGTTTATGTGTGTCATTAACTCTTTCACCAGCAAGTTTCGGTGTGAACGACGCTCCCCAGCACCAAATATTTTAGAAATGATGATCACAGCTCACAGGCTTCGGTTCATGTCAGAACAAGACAGTGGACTTGTTGACTTCAAACTGGGTCAGGGGGCAAAGGTTAGACATTGATCTGTTGGCGGGGAAACTGGCTGCAGCTGTCAAGCTTTGTTACCATGTGAAAAATGGTCTTGTCAACATGAGCCCTCAATGTGGACAAAAGTTGCCTACAGCAATACAGTCTCGACATCTAGTCGCTTATGTTGGTGAAAGAGTTAGTAGATTTTTGTGTGTCGTTAACAACAAAAAGCAACATCACATCACCACTGTGGGCAGGCGTGGAGCCCAACAGCAGCTGGTCCGTGGACCCGTTTGGCCACTCGCCGACGATGGCCTACCTTCTGCAGGCGTCGGGGATCAGCAATATGGTGATCCAGCGAGTCCACTTCGGCATCAAGCGCCACCTGGCCAGTGCTCAGCGCCTGGAGTTCGACTGGCGGCAGAGCTGGGGTCAGTGACAAGGGTTTTTTGTTTTTTTTTGTTTGTTTTTGTTTTTTTGCTGCGTTCTGTTTCGTTTGTGTTCTATGTACTTTGTATTGATGTAGTAAATAAATGGAGATTTATATAGCGCAGTAACTCCATCTCAAATGGGGCTTACTGCGCTTTACGGTGAAATATACAAATTCAAGACTAACTGATGTAAAAATATGTACAGAGTCAACACAGTTTCACGTGACACTGGCTGAAATATACATGTGTGAGACTAAGTGACATGAAAATATGTAAATCAACACAGGCGCCATCACAGTCCCACATCACACAGGCACCATCACAGTCCCACATCACACAGACACCATCACAGTCCCACATCACACAGACACCATCACAGTCCCACATCACACAGGTGCAAATCACAGTCCCACATCACACAGGCACCATCACAGTCCCACATCACACAGGCACCATCACAGTCCCACATCACACAGCATCACAGTCCCACATCACACAGGCACCATCACAGTCCCACATCACACAGGCACCATCACAGTCCCACATCACACAGGCCATCACAGTCCCACATCACACAGGCACCATCACAGTCCCACATCACACAGGCCCATCACAGTCCCACATCACACAGGCGCCATCACAGTCCCACATCACACAGGCACCATCACAGTCCCACATCACACAGGCGCCATCACAGTCCCAAATCACACAGGCGCAAATCACAGTCCCAAATCACACAGGCGCCATCACAGTCCCAAATCACACAGGCGCCATCACAGTCCCAAATCACACAGGCGCAAATCACAGTCCCAAATCACACAGGCACCATCACAGTCCCACATCACACAGGCACCATCACAGTCCCACATCACACAGGCACCATCACAGTCCCACATCACACAGGCACCATCACAGTCCCACATCACACAGGCACCATCACAGTCCCAAATCACACAGGTGCAAATCACAGCAAAACAGCACATCATATTCATCATTGTCAAAAATGGAAAATAAAATGATGAAATAAACAGCAAGGAACCAGGCATCATGAAAAACAGACTGAAATCATCACAAATGCACACAACTCAACAAAAAGAGCACATCCAGCAATAAAATCACAGCAAGCATATGCAGACTGGAAAAAAAAAAAGTTTCAGTGAGAAAAGTACAGTTTCAAAAGATATGTTTTGAGTGATCTCTTGAATGTGAGTGTTTGGGTGTAGCGGAGGTGTGAGGGTAGTGAATTCCACTGTTTAGGTAAAACAAAAGAAAAGGAACATTCACCATAAGTTTTTTGTATGAATCTTTGGAATAGACAATCTGCGCTTGTCATTTCACGAACGGAGTTGTCTGGATGGTGAATAGACAGAAAGTAGATCCAAAAGATAGGGTGATGGGCGCAATAGCCGAGTGGTTAAAGCGTTGGACTGTCAATCTGAGGGTCCCGGGTTCGCATCACAGTGGCAGCGCCTGGTGGGTAAAGGGTGGAGATTTTTCCGATCTCCCAGGTCAACATATGTGCAGACCTGCTAGTGCCTGAACCCCATTCGTGTGTATATGCAAGCAGAAGATCAAATACGCACGTTAAAGATCCTGTAATCCATGTCAGCGTTCGGTGGGTTATCGAAACAAGAACATACCCAGCATGCACACCCCTGAAAACGGAGTATGGCTGCCTACATGGCAGGGTAAAGAACGGTCATACATGTAAAAGCCCACTCGTGTGCATACGAGTGAACGCAGAAGAAGAAGAAGAAGAAGATAGGACAAGTAATGAAGAATCAGTGAAGAAATTGTGACAGAGGACTGATAGTTTGTGTTGTATTTGTGCTTGAATGGGGAGCCTGTGAAGGGACGCGAGCAGAGAAGTGATGCGTTGACGTTTCTTAGCTGTGAGGGGGAGTCATGCTGCAGAGTTTTGAACTTTTTGAAGTTTGTCAACACAGTGTTGGGGGCAGCCAGCAAGAAGAGCATTTCCCTAATCTAGGCTAGACAGAACAAAAGAACAAACCAAAGTCTTTGTGGTTTCTGTGGTTAGATATTGCCGAATGAAGCTGATTTGTCGGAGTGCTGCGTACGCTGACCTACAACTTTGTTGTTTGTATTCTGTGTACTTTTTAATTAATTTTCATTTAGCAGCGTTTTATTTTTGACTCACTTGTGTAAACAAAGTGAGTCTATGTTTTAACCCGGTGTTCGGTTGTCTCTGTGTGTGTGTGTGTGTGTCCGTGTGTCTGTGTGTCTGTGGTAAACTTTAACATTGACATTTTCTCTGCAAACACTTTGTCAGTTGATACCAAATTTGGCATAAAAATAGGAAAAATTCAGTTCTTTCCAGTCATCTTGTTTAAAACAATATTGCACCTCTGGGATGGGCACAAAAAAAATAAAAAAGAAGCCTAATTATATGCAAACTGCATTTACTGTTATATTTATATTTTTTGTATTCTCTAAACTTGGCACTTTGACCTCTTATTCTGACACAACAACAAGAGGAGTCATTATTATCATTTTTTGTTCAAACAGGAACTTCTTTTGCTAAGCATGGAATTTTTATTTATTTTGCAAACGTTTTGGTGCAGATAGTAAAGAAGGGAAATTACTCTGTAATTAATGCTAGGGGACTTAATTTATCACCAGTGAGTCTTGAAGGCCTTGCCTCTCTTGTGTTTCCTTTCTGTTGTAGAGCTGGAGTCAGTGACAAGGGGTCTTGCTGCGTTCCGTTTTGTTTGTAGTCCGTGCACTTTTCACTTCCCTGTGCCGTCGGCTGGACTATAAGCAGCAAGAACAAGAACTTTTCTCTTGAGTTTTTATTTCACTGCGTTTTCTTTTGTTTCCTTTCTGTTGTAGAGCTTGATGTCAGTGGCTAGGGTTCTTGCTGCGTTCCATTTTGTTTGTAATATGTGGGGTTTTTTTGTTGTGTTTTTTTGTTTTGTTTTTTTACTTGATTTTTATTTTACTGCATTTTGTTTTTGTTTCCTATCATTGCATTTAGTTTTGTTTCACATGTTTTTATTTTGTATTGTTTTACTTTGTTTCAAATCATGTAATTTTTTGGGCTCACAAGTATGTTTACAGTCCTTTTGTGTGTGTGTGTGTGTGTGTGTGTGTGTGTGAGTGTGTGTGTGTGTGTGTGTTGATGAGGTTGAGGTGAAAGAAGTGTTTGACGTGTGTGTGATGTTACACTGTTGTTATTGTTTTGTTTTTTAACAGTAGTTTTAGCGAGTTTGTATCTACATCATTTAGAAAAAAAAATCTCTATTTTGTTCATGACATGTGTATTGTTAAATGCCCTTGGAGCCACATGGTAAGTGCTATAGAAATGCACATTACTATTATTATTATTATAAGTAGTAGTAGTAGTAGCAGTAGTAGTAGTAGAGCAAATCTTTTGATCTGCTGTACGGCGAACTATCAGAGGAATCAAGGCCACAAGACCGCCTCTGACTAAGATTGAAAGACGCTTGCAAACAGGACCTGAAAAATACAGGTATTGATGTGCCGTCATGGGAAAGCCTTTCAGACTCACGTGGACCCTGGAAATCTGCCGTTCAGAGAGGGGTGAAACAAGCAGAGAGAAGCCGCGTTGACTCGCTGAGGAGAAAAAGAGCCACACGCAAGTCAGGTTCTGTAAACCAAGCAGCATCTACCTATATCTGTCCCACATGCAGCAGAGATTGCCACTCCAGCATCGGTCTACACAGCCACAGCAGGAAGTGCAATGCCCGGCAGTGACTACATTTCTGGTGCAGCCATCGTCTCTCAAGACGGAAGGAGGCCGATGTCGACGAATAGTAGTAGTATTACTATTAATGTTTTTGTTGTTTTTTGACTCACTTGTGTAAACAAAGTGAGTCTATGTTTTAACCCGGTGTTCGGTTGTCTGTGTGTGTGTGTGTCTGTGTCTGTGTGTCCGTGGTAAACTTTAACATTGACATTTTCTCTGCAAATACTTTGTCAGTTGACACCAAATTAGGCATAAAAATAGGAAAAATTCAGTTTTTTCCAGCCATCTTGTTTAAAACAATATTGCACCTCTGGGATGGGCACAAAATAATAAATAATGAAGCCTAATTATATGCAAACTGCTTTTACTGTTATATTTATATTTTTTGTATTCTCTAAACTTGGCACTTTGATCAGATATTCTGACCCAACAACAAGAGCAGTCATTATTATCATTTTTTGTTCAAACAGGAACTTCTTTTGCTAAGCATGGAAGTTTTATTTATTTTGCAAACGTTTTGGTGCAGATAGTAAAAAAAGGGAAATTACTCTGTAATTAATGCTAGGGGACTTAATTTGAATCTGGTTAGGTCTTTTTTTTTTTTTTTTTTTTTTTTTTTAACGCTAAGCTTTATAATAACAAATACAGAACACATTTTAACGATTAGATTTTTTTTTTTTTAAGTGTATCACAAGTGAGTCTTGAAGGCCTTGCCTCTCTTGTTTATTCTTATTTCTTGATTGTGAGTGACCATTTTGCATTGTCAGCTTTTTTTTCTTCTTTTTTTTTTTCCAGACGAGAGTGGCTCGACGGACATTTCTTGCCATCTGATGCCGTTTCTGTCGTACGCCATCATGTACTCGTGTGGCCCCGACCCCCACGTGTGCTGTCAGTTTGATTTCTTCAAGAGCAAGTGTCTGCGGGGAAAGAAGTTTGTCACGGCGGCACCCGTCACCAACGACAATGTGAAGAAACTGTGAGCGTTGGCGACGTGTGGGTGTGGGTGTGGGTGGGTGGGGGAGGGTTGTGGGTGGTTGTGTGTGTGTGTGTGTGTCTTTGTGTTTGAATGTGTGTGTGTGTGTGTGTGTGTGCCTGTGAGAGAGAGAGAGAGAGAGTGTTGTTGTTGTCTTCAGTTTAACGTCTTTCCACTTGAAGTGATATTAGACGGAGAAAAAAACAAAACAAAAAAAAAAAACACCTTGGGGGTAGGGCCTGTGAGAGGGGGAGGGGTAAAAGTGTGTGTATGTGTGGAGGGTGAATAGGGAGAGACAACGCTAGGAAAAATGGAAACGTTATAAACGCCAACATCAAACAACTATAACATCTATAACAAATGTCCTATAGAGAGAGTGTGTGTTAGGGCATATGTGACTCTGTGTGTCTGTCTGTGTGCGCGAGTGTGTGTGTGTTAATGAGAAAAATGGATGTGGGAGAGGTTTTATACTGGATCATAGAAAAATAAATTCAGGGATTGGACAGGCATAACTATTCAGACTGTTGACAAATATCTGGTCATTTGGTCTGGATGATACGAGCACATTTTTGAAATATACTTTTTCAAGAGATATGTATGAAGAGTATCTGACTGGGTTCTCCAGCATGTTGTTGAGTGTTCTGATTGTAGTTTCTTCCAGAAGTTTTATTGGACACTGAATACCTTGACTCCAAGTTGTTGACGCTGATGGTGATTTTTGACTCACTTGTGTAAACAAAGTGAGTCTATGTTTTAATCCGGTGTTCAGTTGTCTGTGTGTGTGTGTGTGTGTGTCCGTGTGTCTGTGTGTCCGTGGTAAACTTTAACATTGACATTTTCTCTGCAACTACTTTGTCAGTTGACACCAAATTTGGCATAAAAATAGGAAAAATTCAGTTCTTTCCAGTCATCTTTCTTAAAACAAAATTGCACCTCTGGGATGGGCACAAAAAAATTTAAAAAAGAAGCCTAATTATATGCAAACTGCATTTACTGTTATATTTATATTTTTTGTATTCTCTAAACTTGGCACTTCGACCTCTTATTCTGACACAACAACAAGAGGAGTCATTATTATCATTTTTTGTTCAAACAGGAACTTCTTTTACTAAGCATGGAATTTTTATTTATTTTGTAAACGTTTTGGTGCAGATAGTAAAAAAGGGAAATTACTCTGTAATTAATGCTAGGGGACTTAATTTATCACAAGTGAGTCTTGAAGGCCTTGCCTCTCTTTTTTTTTGTCGGCAGATCCTGGTCGCTATGGGAACAGTTCCAGAAGAAGGCACAGCTGTACAGCAGCAATGTGATTCTGGTTCCGCACGGCGACGACTTCCGATACACCAGCGTGACCGAGTGGGACCATCAGTTTGGCAACCTGGAGAAACTCATCGACTACATGAATGCTGACAGAGACATGAACATTAGGGTAGGTGTGTTGAGCTGTTTCTTGAGGTAGTTGTAATGAAATTAAAGCAGACAGGTGCAATAGCATTTTTGTATTTGTATTTGTATTGCTTTTTATCACAACAGATTTCTCTGTGTGAAATTCGGGCTGCTCTCCCCATGGAGAGCGCGTCGCTACACTACAGCGCCACCCATTTTTTTGTATTTTTTTCCTGCGTGCAGTTTTATTTGTTTTTTTTTTCCTATCGAGGTGGATTTTTCTACAGAATTTTGCCAGGAACAACCCTTTTGTTGCCATGTGTTCTTTTACGTGCGCTAAGTGCATGCTGCACACGAGACCTCGGGTTTATCGTCTCATCCGAATGACTTTAGCCGAGTGGTTAAAGCATTAGACTGTCAACCTGAGGGTCTTGGGTTCGAATCTTGGTAATTGCGCCTGGTGGGTAAAGGGTGGAGATTTTTTCCAATCTCCCAGGTCAACATGTCTGCAGACCTGCTAGTGCCTGAACCTCCTTCGTGTGCATACGCAAGCAGAAGATCAAGTGCGCGCGTTAAAGATCCTGTAATCCATGTCAGCGTTAGGTGTGTTGTGGAAACAAGAACATACCCAGCATGCACACCCCCGAAAACGGAGTATGGCTGCCTACATGGCGGAGTCACACACGCAAAAGCCCACCCGTGTACATACGAGTGAACGTGGGAGCTGCAGCCCGTGAACGAAGAAGAAGAAGAATTTGTGATGAGTGTGGATGTCGACGGTCCTGGCAGGTCCAGTTTGGCACGGTCACAGACTACTTCAGGGCTGTGGCGGAGGACCGGAAGAAAGCCGGAGGTGGAAAGGTGGCAGCGTTGCCGAAGTTTGTGGGGGACTTGTTCCCCTACAACGACCGGGACGACCAGTACTGGACCGGATTCTACTCCAGCCGCCCCCTCTACAAGTACATGGGCAGAGTGCTGCAGGCCAAGCTCAGGTTAGCGTTTCACTTTTCCTGTTGACCTTTTTGTGTTTGTTTTACTTTTTGATATCACTCTTTTTTGTTTATTGTATTGTACTGTATTGTATTGTATTGTATTGTATCGTATTACTCTTTTTTTTTGTCACAACAGATTTCTCTGTGTGAAATTCGGGCAGCTCTCCCCAGGGAGAGCATGTCACTATGTTGAGAGCGCCACCCTTTTTTTTTTTTTTTAAAGGGAAACAGGCATGCGAACTCAGTTCTTGCCAGAAATAACTGGAGGGTCTTGAGGAAAATGTGGACAGTGTGGAGTGATGGCCTAGAGGTAACGTGTCCGCCCGCCTAGGAAGCAAGAGAATCTGAGCGCCCTGGTTCGAATCACAGCTCAGCCGCCGATATTTTCTCCCCCTCCACTAGACCTGGAGTGGTGGTCTGGACGCTAGTCATTCGGATGAGACGATAAACCGAGGTCCCGTGTGCAGCATGCACTTAGCGCACGTAAAAGAACCCACGGCAACAAAAGGGTTGTTCCTGGCAAAATTCTGTAGAAAAATCCACTTCGATAGGAAAAACAAAACTGCACGCAGGAAAAAATACAAAAAAATGGGTGGTGCTGTAGTGTAGCGACTTGCTCTCCCTGGGGAGAGCAGCCTGAATTTCACTCCAAGAAAACTGTTGTGATCAAAAGAAATACAAATCCAAACACAAAATCAGGCGAAAGTGGGCCTGCAAACCCTGCCCAGTGATTGTTGTCCGCTGTGTGGTCCATGACTTTCTGTTAAGCGCGGTAGAGCGAGGACGTCGATGACTGCTGCATGTCTGACACCATGTTTCAGGTCGACGGAGATCCTGTACACGGTGGTGGTGGGTCAGCTGATGTCCCAGAAGAAGGACAGCCTGGTGCAGGCGGTGCAGAGCCGCTACACCGCCCTGCAGGAAGCGCGGCGCAGCCAGGCCACCTTCATGCATCACGACGCCGTCACCGGCACCGCCAAGGCCTCCGTCGTCAGGGACTACGCTGATATGTCAGTGTCAGGGTGTGCTGTTGTGCCTTTGTATCTGGGTGTGCGTTAGAGTCTGGATGTCAGGGTGTGTGCTGTCGTGTCGAGGTGTCGGTGTGTGCTGTCTTGTCTGGGTGTCAGGGTGTGTGCTGTCGTGTTGAGGTGTCTGTGTGTGCTGTCATGTCGAGGTGTCTGTGTGTGCTGTGGTGTCGAGGTGTCGGTGTGTGCTGTGCTGTCGTGTCGAGGTGTCGGTGTGTGCCGTCGTGTCGAGGTGTCGGTGTGTGCTGTCGTGTCGAGGTGTCGGTGTGTGCTGTCGTGTCAAGGTGTCGGTGTGTGCTGTCGTGTCGAAGTGTCGGTCTGTGCCGTCGTGTCTGGGTGTTGGTGTGTGCTGTCATGTCGAGGTGTCCTGTGTGTGCTGTCGTGTTGAGGTGTCGGTGTGTGTGCTGTCGTGTTGAGGTGTCGGTGTGTGCTGTCGTGTCAGGGTGTGCTGTATGTTGTCATGTCTGGGTGCCAGTATCTGCCATCATGTCTAGGCGTCTGTGTCTGCCGCCATGTCTGGATGTCATCGTTCATCTTCATCAGAGAGGATGTGTCTGGGTTTTTTTTTGCAGACTGACCAAAGCCATGACGGAGGTGGACGGTCTGTTCTCACTGCTGCTGTCTGTGGCGCTGACCAGCTCTGCTCGCTCCGCCCCGCTCTTCAAAATGGTGGGTCACCCTGGCTGCTTGCTGCTCCTCCTCTGGGTGGTCACAGCATTGGACTTTCAGTCTGAGGGTCCCGGGTTTGAATCTCGGTAAACGGCGCCTGGTGGGTAAACGGGTGGAGATTTGTCCAATCTCCCAGGTCAACGTATGTGCAGACCTGCTTGTGCCTGAACCCCCCACCCCACCCCACCCCTTCATGTTTATATGCAAGCAGAAGATCAAATATGCAGGTTAAAAATCCTGTAATCCATGTCAGCATTCAGTGGGTTATGGAAACAAGAACATACCCAGCATGTACATCCCTGAAAATGGAGTATGGCTGCCTACATGGTAGGGTAAAAAAGGTCATGCAGGTAAGAACCCACTCATGTACATACAAGTGAACATGGGAGTTGCAGCCCCTGAACAAAGAAGAAGAAGAAGAAGATATGTTAAGTGGTGGTCTGTGTGGTGGTTTGTCGTTGTGTAATTTGCACATGAAAAGAACCCACGCCAACAAAAAGAAGAGGGTTTGTCCTTGCCAAATTCTGTCGAAAAAATCCACTTTGGTGGGAAAACAAGACCTGCAGACAGAAAAGATTCAGCGCTACATAAATGCCATTATTATATTATTATTATTATTATTATTAACCTGCAACTAACTGTGTGCAGTAAGGAACTGACCCATGGCGAAGTTCGGTCAGCGTAGGCATTTAGTCACGTGTAACTGTCAGAAAGTTCGAACCAAGCAATGCAGCTGGCTCCAGGAAACTAACTGTTCCATTCTACCTGTTTCCCGGTTGCTTCAAGTCACCCACGTTCCTGTATGACAGCAGACACTCAGTTCAGAATGTATGAGATGCTGAGTCAAGGCCAGTTAGCAGAAAATTTAAAGGAGAGTTATAGGAAGGCATCTTCATGCTGATCTTGCTTTTAGATTTTGTTTTTCACTTTGTTTGGGGGACAGAGAGACTGTCATCTTCTTTATGCAGATTTTTTTCTTCTGGTTTTTTTTTTTTTTTTTTTTGTTTTTTTCTTCTTCTTCTTCTTTATTGCTGCTTATTCATCTGCAACATTTCAGTGGCATTACTCCCACGCTGGCAGTTTTTAGTCCCCCGTAACACAGCCATACCCAGGTTCATCTGTCACTGTCTCAGCTTGAGCAGTACACAGGGAGCTGTGGATGTAAGGTAACCAGGAGGCCACACTGACTGAGGAGACCCTGCATTCTGCTGAGTTATTGTGGTGGTGTTCAGTTGGTTGATGCAGACTGTGTTTTGCTGTCCTGTTCACAGAATAAAGACTGGCCCAGTTATTGTGGTGGTGTTCAGTTGGTTGATGCAGGCTGTGTTTTGCTGTCCTGTCCAATGAAGACTGGCCCAGTTATTGTGGTGGTGTTCAGTTGGTTGATGCAGACTGTGTTTTGCTGTCCTGTCCACAGAATGAAGACTGGCCCAGTTATTGTGGTGGTGTTCAGTTGGTTGATGCAGACTGTGTTTTGCTGTCCTGTCCACAGAATGAAGACTGGCCCAGTTATTGTGGTGGTGTTCAGTTGGTTGATGCAGGCTGTGTTTTGCTGTCCTGTTCACAGAATGAAGACTGGCCCAGTTATTGTGGTGGTGTTCAGTTGGTTGATGCAGACTGTGTTTTGCTGTCCTGTCCACAGAATGAAGACTGGCCCAGCGCCAAAGGTCCTCCTGTGTTGCGAGAAGCAGAGCTGACTGTCAGGTGAGAGAAATGTGCACACACACACACACACACACACACACACACACACACACACACACACACACACACATTCACACAAACACACACACTCTTGTCTCCCTCTCTCTCTCTCTATCTCACACACACATGTGGACACACACACATGCTCACACACACCCACATACACACACACTCACACATATATGCACACACAAACACACACACAAACACACACACACACAAATATGCACACACACACACATACATTCACGTATGTGCATACACATACACATATGCACCGACACACACATTCTCTCTCTGTCTCTGTCTCTGTCTCTCACTTGTGCACATACACATGCGCACACACATGCACACACACACTCTCTCTCACACACATGTGGACACACACACACACACTGTCTCTCTCTCTCTCTCTCTCTCTCACACACACACACTGTCTCTCTCTCTCACACACACACACACTGTCTCTCTCACACACACTGTCTCTCTCTATTACACACACACACACAGACACAGGTGAGGCTGTCAGTCACCAGTCTCTGTTTGGATCTCTTCCTCTGGGGATTGCATTATGTTTTGTTCAGCAAAATAATAATAATAATGGTATTTATATAGCACTGAATCTTGTGCAGAGGCAAATCAAAGCACTTTCACGCCAGTCATTCACACGCCTGCATAACTCTAAAACTGAAAGAAACTGAAGACAAGGAAGAGGCAGGGGAGGGAGGCTATCTTGGGAAGAGGTGGGTTTTAACCCTTTGAGCCCTGACCACCGGTTTACCAGTGGTGGGGAGGGGTGTCATAATGCCTGGCCACCGGTTGAGCGGTGCGTAAACACTTGTGTCATGTTTTGCTATTGGTTGACTTATATTGAAGAGCCAATCAGAAAAACCGTAATATTCCGACGCCAGCGAACGCAGTACCGACATTGCCGCGCCCCCTCACTGTGTTTTGTGCATGTGCTTTGGATAAAAAAGATCGATTTCTACCATGAAGCGTGCAGAGTCTCAACCTGACACGCCTCCTTTGATCAACTGATTCTGCATGCTCAGATTCATTTTCAACATCACTATCTGTAGCAAAATCATCCGATTCGAATTCCACCTCACTATCAGAGTAATCATTGTCATACTCTACTTCTGATAAATCATCAAGCATATCAATTACTTGCTGCGTTGTGTACAGTTGTTTTCTCGCACATTTTGTCCCTGATTTCTGCCCTGACGGGCCAGGTTGAGACTCTGCACCCTTCAAGTGTTTATGCACCGCTCAACTGGTGGCCGGGCATTATGTCATTTTTCTCTGCCACCGGCAAAGCGGTGGTCAGGGCTAAAAGGATTTAATACCAATTATTTGCAAATTTTGGCTCAGGAGCTCAGGCAGAAGGGTTAAAATTGCTCAGGGACTCAGGGCTCAAAGGGTTAAGGCCAGACTCGAAAGAGCTGAGTGTGGAGACTTGACGAAACAAAAGAGGAAGTTCATTCCAAACGCAAAATGAATTGACACCATTGACGACGGGCGCAATAGCCGAGTGGTTAAAGCGTTGGACTGTCAATCTGAGGGTCCCGGGTTCGAATCACAGTGACTGCGCCTGGTGGGTAAAGGGTGGAGATTTTTACGATCTCCCAGGTCAACATATGTGCAGACCTGCTAGTGCCTGAACCCCCTTCATGTGTATATGCAAGCAGAAGATCAAATACGCACGTTAAAGATCCTGTAATCCATGTCAGCGTTCGGTGGGTTATGGAAACAAGAACATACCCAGCATGCACACCCCCGAAAACGGAGTATGGCTGCCTACATGGCGGGGTAAAAACGGTCATACACGTAAAAGCCCACTCGTGTGCATACGAGTGAACGCAGAAGAAGAAGAAGAAGACACCATTGACAAGATACAGGGAAGACGGCGGCTGCACTTCAAACCGACGCCTCACTGGTCTCGTTTCATCAAGCTTCAGCTGTCAAGGGGTTAAAGACTCTTCACTGTCCACAGAACGGTGGTGGTGACCAACCCGCTGACCTCTGACTGGCTGTACGTGGTCAAGGTGCGCGTCCTTGACCCCAACATCAGGGTCACCAGCGACGACGGCTCTCCCGTTCGGCAGCAGATCAACCCCGTGTGGGACTCTGGGAGAAGTTTGTCTGAAAATGTACTGGAGGTGAGAGGCTCTTTGTTGTTTGTTTGTCTTTTTTAACTCACTCGGGACGACAAGTTTTCTCCCTTGCTTTTCCCCACAGACGGCCCATTTGTAAGGGTTTGGAAAAAAATTACAACAAATACAAAATACAGAGTAAGAAAATGAAACTTTCAGAACTGGTTTATTACGTGTGGAGCTATTACATATAAAAAAAATCAAATTTCTCATCTTATTTTTACAGTTTTGCCATATGTAGAAAATACTGCCAATTTTTCACCCCAAATCACCATACCCATGCTCGCTTTCTGCATTAAATTCACTTTCTTCTTCGTCATCATCCACCTCTTCAATGTCCGACCCTTCAGTTTATAGCATTTCAAGTACTTCAGCAACCCTAAAATGTTGCCGTCGCTGCCTTGTTCGCTCCACAACATTTTGAGAAGAGCCCACTTTGCTAACAGGCTGGCACGCGGGCAGACGACCGGTCAGTGACTTTGTCAGCGTGTGTGCGAGACGGGCCACACATGGCAGGCTGGCCAATCATTGTTTTGAGGTGCAAGTGTGACATGAAGGTTGACTGTAAGAAAGTCAGCTGTCACTGTTTCAGATTGTGTTTGAGGCAAAAGTGTGATATGAAAGTTGAGTATATGAAAGTTGGCTGTATGAAAGTTGCCTAGCTGTTCCAGATTGTGCTTGTGGGAGAGGTATTATATCAAAGTTGGCTCTCGCTGTTTCAGATTGTGTTTAAGGCTGGAAGCAAGATATGAAAGCTGGCTGTATGAAAGTTGGTTCTAGCTGTTCCAGATTGTGTTTGAGACGGAAGTGTGACATGAAAGTTGGTTCTGGCTGTTCCAGATTGTGTTTAAGGCTGGAAGCAAGATATGAAAGCTGGCTGTATGAAAGTTGGTTCTGGCTGTTCCAGATTGTGTTTAAGGCTGGAAGCAAGATATGAAAGCTGGCTGTATGAAAGTTGGTTCTAGCTGTTCCAGATTGTGTTTGAGGCGGAAGTGTGACATGAAAGTTGGTTCTGGCTGTTCCAGATTGTGTTTGAGACGGAAGTGTGACATGAAAGTTGGTTCTGGCTGTTCCAGATTGTGTTTGAGGCGGAAGTGTGACATGAAAGTTGGCTCTTGCTGTTCCAGATTGTGTTTGAGGCGGAAGTGTGACATGAAAGTTGGTTCTCACTGTTCCAGATTGTGTTTGAGGCGGAAGTAAAATATGAAAGCTGGCTGTATGAAAGTTGGTTCTCACTGTTCCAGATTGTGTTTGAGGCGGAAGTAAAATATGAAAGCTGGCTGTATGAAAGTTGGTTCTCACTGTTCCAGATTGTGTTTGAGGCGGAAGTGTGACATGAAAGTTGGTTCTGGCTGTTGCAGATTGTGTTTGAGGCGGAAGTGTGACATGAAAGTTGGTTCTCACTGTTCCAGATTGTGTTTGAGGCGGAAGTGTGACATGAAAGTTGGTTCTGGCTGTTGCAGATTGTGTTTGAGGCGGAAGTGTCGGCGCTGAGCATGAGGACGTACGGACTGGAAGTTCAGCAGGCCAGCACACAGGGTTACGCCACTGTCACCCTGCACAGCATGGACCTGCAGGCCTTCACACAGCGGTGATGATGACACAGGGAGGGAGGGGGAGAGAGGGAGGGAGAGAGAGAAAGGCAGGGAGAGAGCGAACAAGAGAGAGAGAGAAAGGCAGGGAGAGAGCGAGCAAGAGAGAGAGAGAGAAAGGCAGGGAGAGAGAGAGAGGGGAAGAGAGAGAAGAAGGGAGGGGTAGAGAGAAAGAGAGGGGGAGGGAGAGGGGGGGAAAGGCAGGGAGAAAGAGAGAGAGAGAGAGAGCAAAAATGCGAGAGAGGGTTACACCACTGTCACCCTGCACAACTTGGACCTGCAGGCCTTCACACGGAGGTAGTGTTGACACAGAGAGAGGGAGGGGGAGAGAGGGAGAGAGAGAGGGAGCGAGGGGTGCAGTAGCCGAGTGGTTAAAGCTTTGGACTTTCAATATGAGGGCCCCGCCGTGTAGGCAGCCATACTCAGGGGCGTGCATGCTGGCATGTTCTTGTTTCCATCACCAACTGAACGCTGACATAGATTACAGGATCTTTAACGTGCGTATTTGAACTTCTGCTTGCGTGTACACAGGAAGGGGGGGTTCGGGCACAAGCAGGTCTGCACTGCAACACATGTTGACCTGGGAGATCAGACAAATCTCCACCCTTTACCCACCAGGCGCCGTCACCGAGATTCGAACCTGGGAACGACGGGCGCTATAGCCGAGTGGTTAAAGCGTTGGACTTTCAATCTATGGGTCTGGGGTTCGAACCTCGGTGACGGCGCCTGGAGGGTAAAGGGTGGAGATTTTTCCGATCCCCCAGGTCAACATATGTGCAGACCTGCTAGTGCCTGAACCCCCTTCGTGTGTATACGCAAGCAGAAGATCAAATACACACGTTAAAGATCCTGTAATCCATGTCAACGTTCGGTGGGTTATGGAAACAAGAACATACCCAGCATGCACACCCCCGAAAACGGAGCATGGCTGCCTACATGGCGGGGTAAAAACGGTCATACATGTAAAAGCCCACTCGTGTACATACGAGTGAACGTGGGAGTTGCAGCCCACGAATGAAGAAGAAGAAGAAGAAGAAGAACCTGGGAACCCTCAGATTGAAAGTCCAACGCTTTTATCACTCAGCCGTTGCGCCTGTTCACCAGACTGACGAGTTTGTGACGCCTGTGTGTGGTGTACTTTCCCTGTGTTCAGCTCCAGACTGCCCTTCAAGGTCAGCCAGTCCAGCGAGGAGATGTTCCAGATTCAGAGCCACACGCTGACTGCCACTTTCTCCGCCTGCACCGGAACTCTGCAGGTCAGTGTGTGGAGTGATGGCCTGGAGGTAACGCGTCCTCATAGAAAGCAAGAGAACCTGAGCGCGCTGGTTCGAATCACGGCTCTCCCTCCCCCTCCACTAGACCTTGAGTGGTGGTCTGGATGCTATAGTCATTCGGATGAGACGATAAACCGAGGTCCCGTGTGCAGCATGCACTTAGCGCACGTGAAAGAACCCATGGCAACAAAAGGGTTGTTCCTGGCAAAATTCTGTAGAAAAAATCCACTTCGATAGGAAAAAACAAATAAAAACTGCACGCAGGAAAAAAAAAAAAAAAAAAAAGGGTGGCGCTGTAGTGTAGCGACGCACTCTCCCTGGGGAGAGCAGCCCGAATTTCACACAGAGAAATCTGTTGTGATAAAAAAGAAATACAAATACAAAATACAAATAATACAGTGGAGATTTTCTGGTTTACTTTTTTGTTGTTGTTGTTGATGTTCTTTTTAATGTGTGAAACAGTACATGACACACATATCTGAATGATCCCTTCGTTCATTGCTCTGTTTTGTATACATCCATTTGTATGTAAAATATATGTATCAGCGCACACACACACACACACATGCATGCATGCACGCTCTCATACAGTGCACATACAGAGAGACAGACAGTCTAACAGACTCACACACACAGACACACACATGCACGCACACGCCCACACACACATGAATACACACACATGCATACACACACCCAGAGACACATACACTCACACAGACACAGACTCACACAGACACATATGCACAGACGCGTGCGCACATGCACACAGACTCACACAGATACATACTCACAGACACGCGCACGCACACACGCATGCACGTACACACCCACTCTGATCACCTGAAACCACTGACCCCCATCGATAGTCATGTGTCATTGTCCACAGCACATCATGAGAAAGTCGGATGACCTCAGCCACAAGGTCGGAATCAAGTTCATGACCTACAGCACGGGGTCATGGTCAAATCCCTTCAAGGACAAAAGCGGGGCATACATCTTTATGCCAGACGGTCCG